>NC_142777.1:34757128-35007128 GCF_988280905.1 Pimephales promelas
CAAGCAGTTCACTTTGCGGGAAAGCATCCTGTGGTGAGTTTGATCATGTTAATAACGCCGAAGTTAAGCACCTTCCTGGTGAGATAAAAGACTTGACAGGTTATAAGGTGTTTCACAATATGGAAAATTATGGATAATGAGAGCGCCATAAATGTAGATTGGTAGGTTATATTTTGCAGAGATGCGCTGGAGAAAATGATTGCACTGATGAATTTGACTGGTTTAGTTTAATATTGGTGTTTCCTCTGCTAACAGGCTACATAATGCGAGTGAATTAAGACACGATTCAAATGTTTTCTACAATCCATTACGCTAAACTCAATACCTTCAACACAGCATGCGTACACAGCCCGATAAAACATCACACAGTGATTTCACAGCGGGTGACGAGCTGCTGAATGGGGCTTATATTGCTTTCTCAGTGAATTGCATCTTTATATGGAAGAACAAAACAAAAGAGTGTTATGAATGTGCTGAATGAAAGCTATCTATCTATCTATCTATCTATCTATCTATCTATCTATCTATCTATCTATCTATCTATCTATCTATCTATCTATCTATCTATCTATCTATCTATCTATCTATCTATGTTTATTTATTTTATTTATTTATTTATTTGATAGGGACAATGCACATTAATGAACTTCTGAATTGAGACAACAAAACAGACGTAAACATGCCGGATTATAGCCACAGGGCTAATTTACATCCGTAGTCCCTAGACAAATAACAAAAAATACAAAGATTACAACAAACAAAATAACAACAAAAACAAAATAAACTAAAAAAACTAAGTAAAAATTACAAGCCGGAATCACAACAAAAAACACAGAAAACACTTAGTGGTCACAAGACTGGTTTGCTATATCATCTTAATTCAGTTATGTATATCATCTATCTATCTATCCATCCATCCATCGATCGATCAATCTATCTATAGCTGTATATATCATCTATCCATCCATCTTTCTTTCTATCTAGGTATATCATCTATCTATCCATCCATCCATCCATCTATCGATCAATCTTTCTATCTAGCTGTATATATCATCTATCCATCCATCTATCTTTCTATCTATCTAGCTATATCATCTATCTATCTATGCATCCATCTATCTATCTATCTCTATTTAGCTGTATCTATCTAGCTAGCTATCTATCTATCTATCATCTATCCATCCATCTATCTTTCTTTCTATCTATCTAGGTATATCATCTATCTATCTATCCATCCATCCATCTATCGATCGATCAATCTATCTATCTAGCTGTATATATCATCTATCCATCCATATATCTTTCTTTCTATCTAGGTATATCATCTATCTATCTATCCATCTATCCATCTATCGATCGATCGATCTATCTAGCTGTATATATCATCTATCCATCCATCTTCCTATCTATCTAGCTATATCATCTATCTATCTATCTATCCATCCATCTATCTATCTGTATATATAATCTATCCATCCATCCATCTATCTATTTATCTATCTATCTGTATATACCATCCATCTATCTATCTATCTATCTATCTATCTATCTATCTATCTATCTATCTATCTATCTATCTATCTATCTATCTATCTATCTATCTATCTATCTATCTATCTATCTGTCTTTCTATCTATCTATCATCCATCCATCCATAGCCTATATTTATATATACATGTCTTCTTGGATGAGGTGATGTCACAGTTTTGAAGAGGAAGTTATCAAATGACAGCGTGTAAATTAGTGAAATAAAGATCCTATTGATCATCATTTAAAAGCCATGATAAAGGCTCTTCCTCCTGTGACACACTGGCTGCAGTGATTCATGGCTTCTGTGTTATCACAAACCAATATATCTAATCCCAGAGGTGAGGTGAATCTCTCCCCTGCCTCACGTCCTGTAATTCCACTGCTCGCCCTGTTTAATACACTATACAGTCATTTGGATTCACAAGCATTTGCTCCATATATGACCTCCGCTAGTGACATCATTGTTATAAAGGAATTACATTTGTGGAGGCTCCATGAAGACTGTGAGACAGCGTGTTGTGTGAGAGAGAGACATGAGAGAGACAGACAGACAGGATAAAGCAATTGATCTTCATGAATCTGACATGCCTGTCCACATGAAAATAAATCACATGAGCAAAGTACCCATTACACTCCAAAACAGACAACAGAAATTGACATGAATAAGAATGATTCAGATATCAAGTTTTGCGTTCTTTTTATGGGTCACTAATGTCGATGAAAGGTTTGCTAAAAAAAAAAATTTGATTTGCATTTCTTTGGGGAGTTCTGCATTGTTGATGAATCCTGTTTTTGTCTAAATAATGAATCAATTTAGCTACGATAAATTACTTGTGCAGTGTATCCTCCAAAAAGTCTCTTCGGTCACAAACATGAGCCAAAACTGATCATATTTCTGTCCAACACAGAAGAAAGCAAGAAATTAAATTCTGCTTTATTTTATATTTTGTATATTTTACTCATTTATACATTTTCATTATTGCAATGCAAAGCATCTCAGTCACATTTAAGTATATAAAAAATCTGCTTTGATTTTATTAGGTTGATTTAAATAAATAAATGCATTACAGTAGCTTTAAAAACAGTCTTCGGCCTACGTAATGAGAATCGATATTGAGAATAATAGGAATTACATTTTAGGAAACACACAAAGTGCATTTATTTTTTACATTTAAGACGTTACTCAGACTAACACTGACTAACAAAGTACTCAAATTATTTAACAGCATACTTTCCAGTTAAAATCCTTAAAGGAATAATCAAACAATGAAAATCTGTAATCCCACACACACACACACACACACACACACACACACACACGTGCGCGCGCAAACACGCATATGCAGAATACTTGAGTTGTGCGAGCTCATATGACCTTTTATGCTGCTTTTTGGACAGATCGGAAAAGCACATTGTAACCTTGGGAAAGGTTTTCAGAGAAAGTTAATTGGAGTGGGGTCTGATCTTATCATGGACGTTCAATCTGTGTTAGTTAACAGTGAAACTCAAGGCACACTCCAGAGCTCGCTGCAGCCTCCTCGTGCTGAATGGAAATAGCCTGAAGCAATTAGCCCACTAAGACTCACTCATTAGGAGGTAAGAAGTGAATGAGATCTGCTCGCCACAGCTAATCAATATTAATGATGGATTATTTACAATTAACAATGGGCCCTTAATGGCCGCCTAATTGTTTGTTTTGGCTTAATGGGGCGAGGTGAGAGCAGCTAAACTAAGGACATTAGTGAGAGAGATGAGCGAAATATCTTCTCACTTTCTTTCACAGCACAGATAAGCTCATTTGTAATGGAGGCCTGTTTTGTTTTTCATGCAGAGCTCCAACAACAAATCTGGACCAACTACTGAATGTTTTTTTAGCCCTTAAAATCAAAGTGAGAGTTCCCAGTTAACAGGGAATGTTCTCGGAATTTACAGTAACATTAATAGAAAATTCATTCAAAATTCATTCAAAGTTCCTTAGATATTTAATTAATGTTCTAAAAACGTTAACAATGATTTAGTTGGAGGTTCGTCTAAATACTTAGAGAACATTTAAACTTTGGATATAGTGCAACCTAGCCTATTAGCTTTGAGACCATATATAATAGTGTTGAACATTGAAAGTAAGATACAAATTATTAATCTTACTTAATTTTGGACATATAAGATGCTTTTAAAATCTTACGGCAAATCTTCCTGATAGGAAATAATAAGAAATCTACACTCGTCAAATTCTACATTAAAGAAAATCCAGTTTTAATCACATGAACATTGTCTGTCAATCAAACCACTGCGCAAGGTTACCAGTGCTGGAGAAAGTTACTTAATTAAAATGTGTTACAATATTGCGTTACTCCCTAAAAAGTAACTAATTGCATATAGTTACTTTTTAGTAATGTGTTACATTAAAATTTTCTCATCTGAGCTGTGAAAAAGGTTATATTTTTTAGCAAATGTAAATGCAAAAGCAAGTGCAAATTCACATCTGTACAGTGGAGGGCGCAGTTCAAATCTTTCAGATGTCTACCGACTTTCTAGATTGCAGAAGAATTCAACCTTCAACAACACTTTTTTTTTTTTTTTTTTTTTACTAAAGATTATACAAGATCATCAGAAAAGATTGGTCAATAAAGTGGTATATATTGTGTAATTTAGTTATTGCAGGTTTGTGTAACATTCTGAGTACGTATTTCACAGTTTTTATTCATTTTGAGGAATACTGTATATACTGATATTTATAAAACGGTTATTTCCAATGCTTGATTCTGATTGGTCAATAGCTATGCTTTACTCATGATAAAACACGGCAATGACCGCTTCACCCAACGGTTATTTATCACTCCGTCGTTGCTCTTCACGGTCAGGGACTATTTTTACTAGCGGAAGGAAGGCTTTTAGTGATTTTACTTCATGAAAGTTGCACTTATACATATATTTTTTTTTAAAATATATATATATTTTTATTGTGTGGCAAGTGCTGTATCGTGAATAAGTAGGCGGCGTTGTTAGGCACGACACGAAGCGGAGTATACATTCACGATACAGCGCAGCCTCTCGTACCTTATTGCTTACTTTTACAGTAGCCTAACCATGTTCACACCTGATGAACTTACTCACGCTTTCTCTCAAAATGGGGACTGGAGAGCTATCAACTTGCATTAGCCTATTTGAAAAAGTATATTTTGTTGAAGGTAATGCGTTACTTTAGTTTCTGGAAAAAGTAATCTGACTAAGAAACCATGTTACTTGTAATGCTTTTCCGCCAACATGTTCCCAAATGACTATCGGATTGAAATGATATCAACAATGTGATAGAGGTCAATTGCATCTGAAGTTCTAACATGCACAAAACTAAAATAACTCAGACTTTTGCTTGCAACATCATATTTTTTCACACTTCCTTACATTATTTCTTTTGTTTTCATATCTCTCTGTGCTTTATCAACATGCAATTTCATTCAACCAGTCAAAACACACCTCAATACCAGTAAACAGGGCCAAAGGGTGATTAATTTACAGTTCATGTAATTAAAAAAAAAAAAATTCTAGATGATTGGGAACACTAATATAATTTTCTAGGTGTATTAAAACACACTAATTGTGCCAGTGAGCTAAAGGTATTCAACTTATTGAAAAACATTAAAGTCTCAGCAGCACCTGACAGGAGACAAGCATATTGTGAAAAAAAAAACAAAAAACAAAACAAAAAAAAAAACGTTTGGGGTGTGCAGGTTAATTTATGACCTTTTCTTGCTGATTCCTCAAGTTTGGTCAAAACCCATGATTTCACCCCCACCACAACTCAAAGTCGAGCATTTTGATTGGACGTTGTGTCTCCCAGCACACACCTTTTTTAAAACTTTTGTTTGGCAAATGGGGGAGGCACCCTGCAGTTTAAGAGGGGGTCACCAACGTTAGAGCTCTGTTTCTTACACACCTTCTTGCTCATTCAGCCTATTGGACTTTTGTGCACACAGGAACACTGGTCAGTTAATCAGGATACCCTGAGGACTGCACAAAGACTAAAACCTGGAAACACTGTATTTTGGGATTTTCAGGTCTATCGAAACCATCCCTCAAGAGTGCATAGTTTATCCTTCTGCACTGATATAACAATCTTTTTCATACTTTAGCCACTTTAACCTTATGAACAATGGCTTATTTACTAGTTATACTAATGCTAGTTTCAGTATCTGAGGCATTTCATCTGGAGAACATTGGTCGTTTTGATTGGCAGAAGAGCCTTCGACCAGGTGAGGGATGCCCTAAAAAGTGCCACCCTGAGAGGTGCCCAGATGTTAGGCAGCTGCAGGGTTGTCCAGCCGGGCTGGTTCGGGACCAGTGCGGGTGTTGCTGGGAGTGTGGGAACGACGAGGGGCAACTGTGTGACCCGGAGCCCCGGTCCGGGTCTGCTTTCTACGGGCGCTGTGCTGAAGGTTTGCGCTGCAGAGCTCCTCGCAGAAACCCCACAGGCGAGCCAAGAGCCGTCTGCGTGTGCAGCAAGCAGGAAGCTCTCTGCGCTTCTGATGGAAAGACATTTAAGAATATATGTCAGTTTCGGGCAGCCCAACACAAACAAGCAAAAGGTCAGATGTTGACAATGGTGCACCACGGACCCTGCAAGACAAGTGAGTATCTCTGAACAAACCGATTAATTATATCAAAAATGCTGGGTTGTTTCAACCCAAATTTCGGTGAAATATGGGAAAATGTAATTAAAAATGTAATTAAAAAAATAGCTTTGAAAGTGAAAATAGAAGTTGGGTTAAAATTTGGGTTAAAAACCCCAACATTTGGGTTTGTCCATATTTGACCCAAATTTGGGTTAAAAAACCCAGCATTGTTTAGTGTTTTAACCCAATTTTGGGTAAAATATGGACAAACCCATGTCATTGGGTGAAAAATGTCATTTAAAAATGTAACCCAATGGCTGGGTTTGTCCATATTTTACCCAAAATTAGGTTAAAACAACCCAGCATTTTTTAGAGTGTGTAAATATACGGTATGTATGGCCGTTTTCATTACTGCAAATTTCTACAGTGCATTTAACTTTATTATGGTATATAAAACATGTTTTTATGCTATTTAAAATAGCAGCGCAACAAATACTACCATGATGTATAAACACTTTATAATTCGTATATTTGAAATATCTTAACCATTAAATAATTATATATAACCCTGGGTTCATGAACATGCTTTAAACCTATATAGTCCAGATTAAAATGCATGTTTGAGCTGTTTTGACTGAAAGCAACATGTACTGGCATATCTTAAAATACTGTATATATCAGTGCTATTGTTTCGTATAAATAAAATAAAGCCTAATCCTGGCTTAATCTAAACCCTGTCCGTGAAACTGGGCCATTATATATTAAATTATATTCACATGACAACAATGAGAATGTGATTGTTTGCATTAATGTAAGGAGAATTGGGTGTGGGTACCACATTGTGATAAAAATGCAATGCAAAAAATGAAAAGCCCTTTTTGAATAGTGAAGTTTTTTTGTCGCAAAATGTAGCCTTGACATTTCTTGACAGAGATGTACCCTTCTAAAGGCCTGCAAATATATTTTTATTTTTGACATTTGATTTTATTCAGCTGACTTGTTTGCTCTGCTACCTGACCTAATGTAAATATATACAGTATATAGATGTAAATGTCCTCAGGAGGAACCATTGTCATGGACAGAGTCTGAGTGCCAACATAATTGCCTCATTTAAAAGTTTTGTCATGGAAAAAGCCAAATGAAAACCCATTTGTTCAACTGTGTGGGAATAAAAATTCAGCCATTAGGTTTGTATTTACCTTACCGTCATGTTTAAGATTAGCAGCTCGTAAGTGTCCAATCTCACACCTTAAAATAATTAACCGAGCTACCCAAAAAAACACAGCACAAATGGCCGAAGCTGGCGTGAAACGACCATCCACTAGCAGAGATTTGCTTTGGGATACTTTTTAACTTAAAATATGAAATGTTGTGTTTTATTTGACTAATTAAAGCTCCTACCTTCCTATTTAAAGCATGTATTATTTTGAACAACGGCTGAAATGTGTTTATGATGAATCGCTTATCCTCAATTGTAGATAAAAGTATAAATGCAATTAGTTCCTCTAAAAGTTCAAAGTTTACATCTTCTGGAAACTTTACAGAACCAGTCGTCACTTACGCTCCCCATGACATCGTCACAGCCAAAGGAAGTGATGTCATCTTTTCCTGCGAGGTGTCGTCGTATCCACTGGCTTCCGTCCAGTGGAGTAAAGAGGGGGACGTTATTTCTTTTCCTGCTGATGATGTAAGCACGGCTGTACAGGTAAGTGCACAAGTGGACAATAAAACATTTTATAGCGGCATCCTACAAACCGTCATCAGAAATGCAAGGTCTGCTTACAATGATAGTCATATTCTTTAGTTTTTTCATTGCATTGCCTATATAACTGAAACTTTAACAGACAAACACAATTAAATTCTCGCAGCAGGTTTGCGGTCTAGTCACAGTTCTGGTTTTGTTAAATGTGCAATGGTGTGTTTCTGTAATGACAGGCCCGTGGAGGTCCGCGGAGGTTTGAATTAACCGGCTGGCTCCAGATTCAAAGAGTCGGCCCGGACGATGCAGGTGTGTACACATGCACCGCCAGGAACGCCTTCGGAGAGGTGTCTGCCTCCGCAAGATTACAGGTTACACATGGAGGTATGTCTGAGAACACTCATTCAGAGACACAGACACGGCCTTTAGAAAACAAGGTCAGAGGTCAACAAGCTGCAAAAACATGATCGTTGGGGCTGCTTCCACAGACACAAACACCACTGTTTAAAGGAGTAGTTCACTTTTTTTTTAAAAACGTTTGCTGATAATTTACACACCCCCATGTCATCCAAGATGTCCACGTCTTTCTTTCTTCAGTTGAAAAGAAATTAAGGTTTTTGATGAAAACATTCCAGGATTTTTCTCCATATAATGGACTTCAATGGGAACCAAACGGTTCAAGGTCCAAAAGACAGTTTCACTGCAAACTGTTCAAAGGGCGTACAACAATTTCAGACGATGAATCAGGGTCTTATCAAGCGAAACGATCGCTCATTTAAAAGAAAAAAAAAGTTTAAGTTTTATAAGCTCAAATGCTCGCCTTGCTCTGTTCTGTGATGCGCTTTCGTGACTCTCCTGTTCGAATTCATCAAAATGAACAAATCTTTTTTCGTGTCATTTGGTTCATTTAACGAACAAAAAGAACAAGTTGACATGGGAAAAGATTCGTTCATTTTGATGAACGAGTTCGAATAGGAAAGTCACGAACGCGCATCACAGAACAGAGCAAGGCGAGCATTTGAGCTTATAGAACTTAAACTTTGTTATTTTTTTAAACTCAATGTTTTTATTTATTTATTATTATTTCCTAATCAGTATATTTGAGTTGTTTTCCAGGAAAAAAAGCTTAAAGTAGTTCACTTTAAAAAAAAACTTTGGCTGATAATTTACTCACCCCCATGTCATCCAAGATGTCCATGTCTTTCTTTCCTCAGTCGAAAAGAAATTAAGGTTTTTGATGAAAACATTCCAGGATTTTTCTCCATATAATGGACTTCATTGGGAACCAAACGATTCAAGATCCAAAAGACAGTTTCAGTATTTATCGTCTGGTGTCGTTTAAAGCCCTTTGAACAGTTTGCACTGAAACTGTCTTTTGGACCTTGAATCGTTTGGTTCCCATTGAATTCCATTATATGGAGAAAAATCCTGGAATGTTTTCATCAAAAACCTTAATTTCTTTTCGACTGAAGAAAGAAAGACATGGACATCTTGGATGACATGGGGGTGAGTAAATTATCAGCAAAAGTTTTTTTTTAAAAGTGAACTACTCCTTTAAGAGGCTAAAAGCAGGTTTAGAACTTGCCCCATTGAAGTCAACAGGGCGCGAATTTTACAAAGATGATAACACAGTGTAGGCAACACCGATTTTTGTCATTTTTGTCTGTACTGACAGCACTCCAAATGTACAAAAAAATTAGCTCAATGTTAAAATTGACCGGAGTTCTCCTTTAAGTAAATGCATCTCAGTTTAAGAATGTTAAGGTATTTGACCATTTTTCAAATCAAAACATTTTTGCAGCGCGGTAACCTAATGCAAACCGCAAACATTCATTTCCCTTTAACCTGAACATTTGTCTCGTTTTAACATTGAAAAATATCCGTCCACACTGCAGAGAGAGGTCTGTTGGGTTATTCCCGTTCTCTCTGCGGTCTGCGGCGTGGTCAGAAAAGACATGTGAACGCACCAACAGTCGGATCTGATCGATTCACATCGGCTATATCAAAGCTTAGCATCTCCTCATCACTAAAGGTGAACTTGGCCTTTCCGAGAATCAGTCATGGCTGACGATAACCGTACACCAGCCGAGGGCTTTCTGCAGCGGCAACGTGAAGGGTGGTGATGACAGGAGGTCGAGAGGGCGGGAGATTTGGAGGGGAAAGGGAGAAGGGGTGGAAGGGCTTGTGTATTATGTGGCAGGTCGTTGCTGTGACTGTCTGGCTGTTATCTCTTTCTCTGGGGGGTCTGTTCCCCTTATCTGCACCACCAGTGCCTGCCCCCCCACCCCTCGTTTCCCGGAACGTCCCGACTGAAATGAACTCTGGGATAGGTGGCAGTGAAAGGTGACTCTGGACACAGGACAGACCTTTTCCTATAGGTTTAGAGACAAATAGAATATATCATGCGTGTTTTACAGGACGCTATGGGCATATTGAGTAAATGCTGAGCTTTCTAAAAATGATTATGCTTTTTATTTAGTGCATTACTTAATAGATCCTCACTGCATTCTCACTCTGTTGATTAAAAAAAATCTACTAAGAATGGATTATTATTATTGTATATGATATTAATCATATTATATTAAAAATAATGCATCATAAATAATTAATACAATTAATCTCCCTTTATGTTTTCCAGGTTCTCAGCTGAACAAAGAGTTCCGGGAAAAAGAAAGCGGAGCTTATAGAATATCAGGCGAAGAGGAGAATGTCGATGATGAAGATTACGAAGGCCAGCCTAGTGGACATATGTATTTGTAGCATATATATATTGTACACTCTAAACAATGCTGGGTTGTTTTAATCCAAATTTGGGTCAAATATGGACTAACCCAAATGTTGGGTTAAAAATGTCTTTTAAAATTTCATTTTTAACTGAATTTTTTTAAACCCACCATTTGGGTTTGTCCATATTTGACCCAAATTTGGGTTGAAACAACCCAGCATTTTTTTAGAGTGTAAAAACATAGCATTTAATCACAGATGTTTCTTAATATGTAAGCTCACCGTAAAATGTGTACTCTTAAAATGTTATATTTTTTTTGTTGCATTTTATGTGTGGCCGTTGTATATAAATCCAAAATAATTTCTATTCGCTCTTGAAATTTGTACCTAAAAAAAAAAAAAACTTAATTAAATAGCTGATTTACTAATCGAGTCATTTATTGTTCGCAATGCATGCACTGTAAAAATGAATATGCTTTATCTAATCAATAAAATTGTGGCAACAGATTACAAGCAATATTATTAATTAAATTGAACAAATTAGAATTGAGAAATAATTAATCAAATTATTCCTTAAAAGTTAACCATTTAAAACGAGTAAAGTTTACACCAAAAAAATTAATCAAAAATATCTGAATAACTGACAGACGTCAAAGATTAATTAAGAACTATTTATTTTAAATTGCCAACATTGAAGACACCTAATGTTAAGCAGAATCACTGAAGGAGAAAACCTTCAAACCTAAAACAAACACTGATCACCATAATGGTGACCATAATAAATGTATGTTTTTGGGAGTTTTTTTTGTTTTTGTTAAATGGTTAACTTTTAAGGAATTAATTTGATTAATTATTACTCAATTCTATTGTTAAATTGAATTAATAATATTGCTTGTAATCTGTTGCCACATTTTTTTGGATTAGATAAAGCGCATTCATTTTTACAGTGTGTCGGAAAATCTGCAATATTTGCAAAGTGGTTTGTTTAGGGCAAAAACCTTTACAGCCACAATGCAAAAGTGCACGTGTGTGCCGGACTTCTCTAAAAGCCAAAAAAACCTGCAATCGATGCTGCCGTGGCACGGCATGCATTTACCCCGAAACCATTCCCTTGCTTTTGAATAAAACATCAGCATTGTCTCTCCTCACTTTTGGCTTCTCAAAGACGCTCAGCAGAGGAGGAGGAAAAAAAAAAGCACCCAGGTTAAGTTGTTTGAAAGCTCTGGTATTAAGAGGCGTTTTACACTTAAGAAGTTGGTTTCGTTGGGTTTTCTCTTCCCTCCCCTATTGATTGATGCTTAGCTATCAATGCATAATAGAAAAGCACTCAGGACAAATGTGGGGTTATGGCCTTCCAGGGAGAGAGCAGACCAGGCTGTTTCTCAGCGCCATTATTGCCCCATAAAGGATCCCCGGGGAGGGACAAGTTCCTCACATCAGCACACACCAAATACCCAATTAAAAAAGAAGACCTTTAAATTCTCTCCTCTTTCCTGGGCAGAAATCAATCAGAATTCAATCTGTTCGGCTAGGATTCCGACAGGCCAGGTAATTGCTCACCAGAGCTCGGGATAGGTGACAACGGCTTCGAGGCGAGCCAATCAGGTGTTCTCTTTCAGCGCCGCCACTGTCGGTGAGAAAGCAATGATACCTAACGAAAGCTTATCTGTGGACGCTTTCAGGATGCCTTGTATTTTTAGACTCCTGGTGGCAGGTGAGGACTTTCAGGTAAGCGATACGACTTCAAGCTTTAAAATAAATGGATCATTTAAAAGTAAGTGGCTCTCGTATTCGCCTTCTTAAAAGCTCTTTGAAAATGAATTCCAATTTGGAATGATTTGTACTCCAAGATGCGCTCGCTACACGATTGGGTGAGCGAGAGAGGGAGGGAGAGAGAGATAGATGGATGAAGATGTGAGATGGAGTTAGAAGAATGCAATTAAAAGCTGAATCATTCTCACTCCAGCGTAACTCTATCCGTTGAGATGAGAGCCGAGCCTCTTTCTCATGGCTGTATTTGTGTGGATAAAGCTCTCCCCTGGCCCTCGTTTTAGATTCGCGCTTAATGATCCCCACTCCGATGGGAGAGAGTGGGCTGCTGTCGGGATGGGAGACGCGATCCGGGACGCAGCAGTGCCCGAGTCCCTGTGGCCGGCAACACCATGTGCAGGGGTCAGCCGAGGTCAGAGGTCATGGGCAGAGAGCTAGGATTAATGGACATCTCAATAAAACGCTGGGTCAGGTTACTAGTTGCCCAGACTGACCAAAACACACACACACACACACACAAATGCTGAGTTTCTATGTTTTAAGGGGACTCTCTAGCGTGATGATACTGTATAAACTGTATATTCTATACCACTAACCCATCACAGAAAAAACTCATTCTGTATGATTTATAAGCTTGTGGACGCATGGAGACCTCAATTTAAGACAACACGGTGACCCCATGTGTCTAGTTCATTCAGGTTTAAGTCCCCACTAGGATAGAAAAACATGTGTACACACACACTCACACACACACACACACACACACACACAGAGAGAGAAACACACAAAGTTTTTATATCTTTACTCTTCATTGACTAAATGATTGTTATCACCTTACATTAACCCTCTAAACCTACACATCGCAGAGGACTTGTTATTATTTTCATAAAACATCACTTAGACCATTTCACAAGATGTAAACAACACTGGTCCAGAAGCACTTCCTGTTTCAGTTTTTTAACACTACATAAAAGCTGGGATAAAATACAACCAACAGAACATGTAAAACTGAATCAAAAAGTTAAACAAGCATCTTTAAGATTTTTTCCACATGTGAAATAAAGAAAACAGTTACAAACTGAAACAGGAAGTGCTTCTGGACCAGTGTTGTTTACATCTTGTGAAATGGTCTATAAGCTGTTTTCCTCATGGGGACCAACTAAATGGCCCCACAATGTTACAAATGTTCACATTTTACTATCTTTGTAGGGACATTTGGTCCCCTCAATGTGGAAGAATAAGAATAACACACACACACACAATTTAGACTCACCTCACCACATTAGAAGATGATGTCGTCTGAATCTTCACTGTGTATTTTGGCCATTGTACGTTTTAAAAGATATTCTGAGGAAAAGAAAGACATCTGGATTAATTTAATAAAAAAAGCATCACCTGGATGATAGAAAATGTAAATAAAATGTGTGTGTGTTTGGGATGGGGGGTCTGAAAAAGACGTTTGACTTAATGAACCAGTCATGACAGCGAATGAAGCATTTTAATATTGTGCTGGTCGATGGGTAAGCGTGAATATCCACAGGAGAGATGAACAGAGATCATATTGACACCTTATGGCGACTCTTTGCGGTAAAACAGATCGCTTTTTGACTGATAATTATTTAGCTGATTTCGATATCTCGAACAGAGGCCTGAAAATCCATAGATATCTGGAGGACAAAACCTAAAAATAATTAGACCTAAATAAATTAATTAACTCGACTTATCCAGTTAATTTAATTGAATTATATTTAATTATTTTATTAGCCTATATATATGTGGGCTAATAATAATTGTTTAATTAAATATAAATATGTTGAGTTAATTAAATAATTATATGTTTTTGAAAAAAAAGGGGACAAGAAATAGCCTACAAAAATGACAATTAGGCTACATTAATTATAGGCGATGTCTATATCTGATCATATTTACCTCGGTGTGCTAATTAAATCATGTCCTCATGTCTGTAGAAGCCCACAATCATTTGTTTCTTTAATAATATCAAGTTGGAAAAGGCTAAGAAAAGAAAAGTGGCAAAAATGCATCATTAACACCATGAGGTGGCGCGTGCTGCTGTCTCATTCGCCCTCCGCTGGAACTCTCGCGAGAACACCGAGCGCTGTCAAACGAACTCACGCGAGAATTCCGTCCGCTGTTGGAGCTGCATTTAGGTGATGGATTGTGAGAGGCCTCATTAAGTCACGCAATGAGTGAAATATGTCTTTGTCTCCCCTTTGTCGCAAAGTAATAAAGGGATGCCGAATTCTTCAGCACAGCTGCACATTATTACACAGCTCTCAGCTAAACGATGTTTTTTTATATCTAATTGATAAATGACAGGATGAAAGGTTATTGTTGTCACGCTAATTGGAGATGTCGGTGAATTACTAAAAACGTTTTCTGCTCCAGTCCAGTGAGTCTGACTGGACTTTCACAGCCAGCTGCTCACAGACTGGCCAATATGAAATATACACATGGGCATATAGCCTAGAGTGATATTAATTCTAGTGATTAACCAACACTTGGGAAAAAATATAATATTTAGGCAAACAACAGTAGGCCACTATGGCGTTAAGACAAAGCATGTCACAATTACAAAATATAGGCTACGAACAATAATAGGCAACTAAAATATACAAATTGTTAAGATTACTTGTTTTTTTAGGATAGACCATAGCCTATTTACTAGCATTTAGAGAGAAACGACCAAAGGAAATGGGTTGAAAGCAACACGTGAATATCGACCTTTGATTCCAAGTCCTGTGGCAAACCCTGTCTTTAAAAACAAGGTTATTCAAGCGCAGGAGCAAATCGAGTTCCAACAGGCTATACTTTACAATCTTTGTCTTATTTAAATCTTTATTCGTCGTATCATGAATGGGATACAGTGCTTTGCAGAAATGGACTTCCATTTGCAGGAATGTATCATTTAACCCTTCTGTTTTCCTCTCCGGAGAGCTACTCTTTCACTTAGCTTTTTTTTTTTCCCTGTGAAAGCTGGATTTGATTACTACGGTAAGTAGTAAACATGCAGGTATTTTTCCATCTCAGCTTGTTCTGAGTTCAGGGCCTCCTCTGAGTGTGTGGATGCAGCTCATCTATGGCACTTTCACAGATCAGCTTTCACACAAACAAACCCTCACAGAGGAAACTACCGCATGCAGGTGAATGTTCAACGCCAGTCGTGCACAGACTCAACAATCAACCAGAGAGTTTTACGGAGACTTTTCATGCTCGGATTTGCCTATGCACACTCATCGTTTCTTTTTGATGTGCTTGCTTACCTTTTTGTTCAGGATGTTTCTTTGGAATATTTTGATGTTGAACAATCATCTGTATATAGTCAAATGAATAGCATGGAAAAGCCTAAATAAATATTAGCAGTAAAACATGTTCAAAATGGAATTTGTTTTCAGAGCAAACATTCATAATGACTAAGTAATGGGCGTTACCAATTCTTGTTGCTTGAATCGTTCAGCATCAAATAAACACAATGCATTCTGTAGCTGTACTAATAATCTATTTCATATTTCTCAAAGTGACAGCTATACATGCTTCAAGCAAAAGTATATTTGCCTTTGACCGTGGCTTATTAAAATCACACGTTTTCTTATGCATTTTCATTCGGCCCAGTCAGTGATTGACAGATGTATTGATCCCCAGAGAAGCTTTGTGACGGTGATGTGGCATATTTTTATTTACTGCCTGTCTTTAATCCAACCTAGCCACTGCTGACAGTACCGCCTGTCCTTTAAGACAGACACAGTGCCTATTGTGTGAAATGGAAGAGTCTAGTGTTTGATATGTTGAGGATGCCATCAGGGGAAGCTGTCATGGGTTCGCCAGCACTGTCACCAACATAATAAATCAACCGTCTAGTCATCCATTCATCCTTTTGGCAACTCTCTCCCGGCTTCTGTTCACTTTCATTACCGTTCATCATGAACCTTCCATTCTTTCTTACAGTTATTAAACTGAACTGAATCAACACTGAACTGACTTAAGCTGAATAATGACACTATTGCCTTCCGTAGAGCAGAAAGAATTGATGACTTTCTTAATAATTTTTTTTCATTCAAGCTAAAACAATGCCAACATAGCTATTTGACTGTTGATCAACAGTATCCAATAGATAGTGCACTTTGCTTGGCCTTAAAGGATTAATTCACTTAAAAAAAAAACAAAAAAAACTTTTGCTGATAATTTACTCCTCCCCATGTCATTTAAGATGTCCATGTCTTTCTTTCTTCAGTCGAAAAGAAATTAAGGTTTTTGATGAAAACACTCAAAGTCTTTCTCCATATAATGGACTTCATTGGGAACCAAACGGTTCAACCCTTACGAAAAAGAAGTTTATTCAAGTGTGCCATTAGAATACTTCTTTTAAACTAAAAATAAGAAAGTATATACTTACAGTTTATTTTTCCTGTACTTCTCAGAAGTATACTTCAAATTACACTTAAGCGTACTTGAGTTATACTGAGAGAAAAGCAAGTATATTTGTCCTGTTCTTGTACTCAATCTTTTGATCCAGAAATACTTAAAAGTATGATTAAGTATTCAAAGTATACTTGTATAAGTATTACAGTAAAAAAGTAAACTACTAGTATACCCATAAATTCACTTGCAGTACACATGAGATACATAATTATGAACTAGTTGTGCACTTGCTGTTACACTTAAACATATACTTTTATGTACTAAAAGTGGGCCAATTTAGTCCCAAGCGGTATTAAAATAGTACAATTACAAGTTTACTACTAGTACATAGTGACATTAGTATACTTACTACATAATGTATACTTAAAAAATATACTTGAACATTAAAATGAACTTGAAATATACTTCTTTATCGTAAGGGAAGGTCCAAATGAGAGTTTCAGTGCAGCTTCAAATGGCTTTAAACGACACCAGACGATGAATAAGGGTCTTATCTAGCGAAACGATCGCTCATTTCAAAAATAAATAAAAAAGTCTAAGTTTTATAAGCACAAATGCTCGCCTTGCATGCGCGTTCATCATCAGCTCGTTCATCAACATGAACAAATCATTTTTCGAGTCATTTCCTTAGTTGAATGAATCAAATGACTCGAAAAAAAGATTTGTTAATTTTGATGAACGAGTTTGGTACACCCCAATGAAGTCCATTATATGGAGAAAAACCTGTAATGTTTTCATCAAAAACCTTAATTTCTTTTCGACTGAAGAAAGAAAGACGTGGAGATCTTAGATGACATGGGGGTGAGTAAATTATCAGCAAAAGTTTTTTTTTTTTTAAAAGTGAACTTATCTGAAAAAGTTGATAACACCATTCTTTTTGTGCAAATTTATCTTGATTTAAGAATGTTAGATATTTTTACTGCAGAAACTCTTTGCAATGTAAACAAAACTGGGTGTCTTTCTAAGCCATTGGAAAACTCCAGTGACTGGTTACTCCTTAAATGCGCTGATTGTATCAACCTAGACCAATTCAAATCTAAATTTCAGTCATATCCCAACCATTTCTGGGCTCAGTGAGTCTGCCATCAGAGGCCGAGAGGAATTCAATCCTCACTGCAATGTATTTCGGGAAAGCCAAATCTGTGGTGACATCATGCTGCGAGAATAAATGGACGCTGGAAGCTACAGCAGGTGCTGAGGTTCATTGGTTATGGATTGCCTCTGGTCCTGAGCGCTCTCAGAATTGCAGAAGGCCTACCTGTAGCGAGCGGCGCACGATTGCAGGGCTGAGAAACATTAAGGTGAACATCAGTAATGCAGAATCAAACCTGGTGCGAGCCATCTCATCACAGGGTGAAGTCAGTAGCATCATTCAGAGAGTGATCGTCCCGTTTTATGGCCTCCAATTCTCATTTCCGAACAATTATGCCCGACGTAATTGCCAATATCCACAGCTGGGTTTCAATGACTTACCAAATCACCAGTTACCATATTTCCACAGTGAAATAACAGTGCATCACATCAGAGGGGGTTACGCTTTATGATAAATAAAACTGGAAGCGTTCTCTCACACTGAAAGGACCTGTTGGGGACTTTGTAAACATGCTCTAATAGCTGCTTTGAGGACGCGCACCAAGTTACAAAGCAGCGAATGTATGCGCGGGACTCGGTCCCAGGGCATTATGGGTAAAAAGCTGCATGATGAGCCCTTTGTGACAGTCACACAAGCACCTCAGTGTTCCTTCAGATGATGTAATGAGAAACCGAAGAGAGTGAAAGTGAGAGAAAAACACCGAGGTCAATTTGGTCCAGTTTGCAGGCCCTTGTGTCATCTTTACCGAGAGTGATCCGAGAGAGGCGAAGAAAAGGAAGCGAGAGGCAATCTGATTATCATCGAAGCAGAGACACGAGGACGATGGGCGTTTAATGCACAAATGCTGGAAAAAGTGATATTTTATTACAGCAAAAAGGCTTTCAAAAATTACAGGAAAAGGCTGGAAAATGTGTCTGCTTGGGATGGCACTAAAACCCGGTTTAACAGGGTCATAATTCACTTAAGTCTGATGGGTCCTGTCGTTCATTCTCTCAAATGTGCTGCCCTGAAATCCTGATTTGATCAGCAGAAACTGCATTTTTGAGGAAAAACCACTTTGTTGCTATTACTGTGGTATTTCGAAGATGGATAAGAGCAAAAAAATTGCTTCTTCAAATTTCATTTTTTGATGTCCCATTCAATTGATCAGTTTATACTGTGAAAAACAACCATGTTTCCTTCCAAAAGGGACGGCCTTCTGTTACATGTGCTACACAAAGCAGAGCAATTAGATGAGAGCGCTACATTTAAGATGATTTATGCCTCGCATTATGTCCGTGGAACTCCCCGTTCTCACTTTACGCTCATATTTGCCTGAGAGAAAGGGAGATGTCAGACATTCCGACTGTGATAAAATAATTACGACTAGGAGGAGAAGAACATTAATTATTGTAGAGGAGAACATTAATTATTATGATGGCATCTATTTATATCAATTCTTTTGACATTGTACTGTATATATGAAAAGCAGATATGTTTTCAAAGACAGCGTAATTACACCAAACTTTGGAGGTTTTCGTTAAAACTTGAACTCGATATTTCATAAAGCTAAACTGCAACAACGCAAAACAAAAGTCAGTTTCTATTGGTCAACCATCGGTTAACAACCAAAGTCAGATGTGGGATAGTCCCAGAAGCCGGAAAAATGAATATAGCAAAGATATAAAAATAGCAAAGCCATCTCTACCTTTGTTGGTGTGCCATTGTCGACAAATAAATCCGCTGCAAACCAAATTGTGACAAGAAATGCTATGCAGATACCAAAATTCTGCCATGTTTGTCTGATGTAAAAGTTTGATTTCTACGCAAATTTACGTCAAGTAGGAACTGACTTAACAATTAAACTAGAAGCACTTAATTAAATTAGACAATTTTTGAGACAACCTTTTGCAAGACAAACAATTGACAAACTAAAATCAAATTTGAACTGTCATGACTATAAAGCAAATAATAGGAACATGTGAAACTAAAGACTGATGTAACGATGCAGAAAATTCAGCTTTGCATAAAAGGAATTAATTACATTTCAACATATATTCAAATAGAAAACAGTAAAAAAAAAGTTTGAATTGCAATAATATTTCACAATATTACTGTTTTACTGTATTTTTGATCAAATAAATGGATCTTTAGTGAGCAGAAGAGATTTCTGGCCAAAACATGATATAAATGTGACTTTATACATACATACACACACACACACACACACACACACACACACACACACACATATATATATATATATAGAGAGAGAGAGATAGAGAGAGATAGACAGAGACAGACAGACAGACAGACAGACAGACAGATAGATAGACAGATAGACAGATAGATAGACAGATAGATAGACAGATAGACAGATAGAGAGATAGAGAGATAGACAGACAGACAGATAGACAGACAGATAGACATATAGACAGACAGACAGACAGACAGACAGACAGACAGACAGATAGACTGATAGATAGATAGATAGATAGATAGATAGATAGATAGATAGATAGATAGATAGATAGATAGATAGATAGATAGATAGATTTTCCTGACAGATTCATACATAAATGTTTGCGCTTCTTAATGATGTAAACGCTATTTTAATCTAGTTGTAAATTGGTTCACCATCACATATGAAATGCTTTTCTATTTAGTTTCTATTTTTCGTTTCATTAATTAACTTGGATCAGGGTGAAAAAACATATTTTCCAGAATGCACTTCTTTGAATCGCAATTCAGTAAAGTCCTCACCCTGTCACCCTCTTGGGGTGTGGCCAGTTCAATTCAAACTGAACTCTCATTATTCGCCAGTTCTTCAATTCTTAATTATGCTTGCTCACCCCTGACACGGACACACACTGCTGGCATAACACGATCCTTCACCCCATGTGGACACATCCACGTCATTCTTAGAGTTTTTGAAGTGCGCGGGTGTTGAATCCACCTGTGTGGCGGGAGTTAGCATCTGCTCGAGCGTGCGCTAGCATGTAGCCTGAGGTGGTGGAGCAGAGATCAGAGCGGGTGGAACATTAACCTTAATTACCCCTTTAATCCACTCCCCACACTACAGAGTACACAGCCCGGCCCATTAGGCTGGATCACTGTCAGCCTGCAGGGGTCTCAGCGGCCCCCGGGGAGAGATGGCCTTTTTAGGAGAACCTGCCTGGAGGAGGGACGGCCGCTCTCTGGCACCCCTGCCTCTTTTGTTTGTTGTCGTTCAACCTCTTTTCCATGTACCCAGATGGTTCATTTTGGAGAAGCTGGTGGATGGTTCCTCCCCTACATGCTTATTTGGGTTTTTCATTCTACCCTGCAGGCATCCTTCACTCATTCTTGCTTTTTCTCTTCATCACTCTCTCCTATACAACACTGAGACATTTCCTGCTTGTCTGTCCGTCTATCCGTCTATCTATCCGTCTTTCTATCTATCTGTTTGTCTGTCTATCTGACTATCTATCTATCTATCTATCTATCTATCTATCTATCTATCTATCTATCTATCTATCTATCTATCTATCTATCTATCTATCTATCTATCTATCTATCTATCTATCTACCCATCTACCCATCTATCCATCTATCCATCCATCCATCTCTACCCATCTATCTATCCATCCATCCATCCATCTATCTATCTATCTATCTATCTATCTATCTATCTATCTATCTATCTATCTATCTATCTATCTATCTATCTATCTATCTATCTATCTATCTATCTATCTATCTATCTATCTATCTATCTATCTATCTATCTATCTATCTATCTATCTATCTATCTATCTATCTATCTATCTATCCATCTACCCATCTACCCATCTATCTATCTATCTATCTATCTATCTATCTATCTATCTATCTATCTATCTATCTATCTATCTATCTATCTATCTATCTATCTATCTATCTAGATTTTAAAATATTCAAACAAAACCTGAACATACCCTCATATTTAGGCTTCTTAAGCTATTTTAATTTTTCAGAGAATGATTTGTTAAACCAACAGTTACACAAAAATTGGACTATATACAATATATCTGCGAGATTATTACAGCATATCATATAACATGACCAACCAGAATCAACTCAGGCTTGTTTTAGATTTAGTGTAAATCTCTGTTTGCTGATGGAAGGGAGAGGCGACGTGGCGCCAGTCCTATAGCATTAGATGCAAAGTTTCCTTCTGCTTCAGTGGAGTTCATCATAACTAGATCTGAGTTCAGTGACACCAGCATCATCTCTCCTTCTCTCTTCCCTCCCTATCTCTCACTCTCATTTTTCAAAGATGTTGAGGCGTTCATTTGGTCTGTGGGTCTTAAAGTTGTGCTATGTTTCAGGTTAATTGTCTCAGTTTCTAATATGGCTTTACTGGTATGGAAATTGTGTCATTTGGGGGCATTTCCTTTGGGTGAGAAGAAGCCAATAATGATGCCAGTTGTGGACAGTTGGCATGTTTTCATTGGAAGAGATCCAAGGCTATTTGTCTTGACTCTGGCTGGACTCCAAACTGTTATTAAAGTTTCTTCCCTTTCCCCGCCGTAAGACTGAAATGTGGGCACTGACCCAAACACGCACACACATAAACACACACAGAGACTCATTTTGAGTCATTTTGATGCATATGCTGCCATTTTAAATCATATGGTTAGGTTATACGAGTCACTAAATCACAGATCATTCCAGAAAGATCAAGAATGCTTTATTGACACAATGAGGGCATAAAATGGACTATTAATTCACATAACATGGGCATGCAGTTAAGCAATAAACTTTAAAGTATTTCTCTGATATGTTTATGAAAACCAGGTGATTGACGCATCTTTGCTGGAGTTTTAATTAAAGCCTGCATATGATCCCCTGCAAATAAAATGACGGCGTTTTTAACAGTGTTTCCCAGCAATTAAACCATTATTGTTCATAATGAGCATTTGAGGAGGATTCTTAAGATGCTGCTCATTATTTCTGTAAATATGGACACAGGAAATTGTATCGATCAAACACTCTACATGTTTAATTTTGAATCATTTGGAATTATGAAAACAGCTTTGCCACTGGCCATGTAATTCTGGTGTGCCGTCTCCAGACGCTGTGTACAATTGCTGGAAAGGAACAAAACTCCTTTGAGAAACACACAACAACAGTTCTGATGGTGAACCAATTTACAACTAGATAAAAATAGCCTTTACATCATTAAGAAGCATCTATCTATCTATCTATCTATCTATCTATCTATCTATCTATCTATCTATCTATCTATCTATCTATCTATCTATCTATCTATCTATCTATCTATCTATCTATCTATCTATCTATCTATCTATCTATCTATCTATCTATCTATCCTTTAAAAACTTTGAAAACAAACCAAGTTGGGTTATTTTATAACCCAGCTGCTGGATCAAAAAGGGTCTCACTCAGCGCTGGGTTATTTTAACCCCATGTTGGGTTATGTTTTCTACCCAAAGTTGGGTAGAAATGACTAAATTGTTGGGTTTAACTGACTAAACAATGGGTTGAAGAATACAACCCAAATTATGGGTCACGGGTTTCATTTGGATTAAAAATGACTTTTTTTTTCAATTAACCTTTGCATTATGAAAGCAACTTGTACAGTTGTTTTATAAACATTAAACATTATTCTATCAATGCATGTTTGTATTTCTTATTTACCAATTAAAAGATCTTCAATTGACATGAGTTGGTCTTTAAAAATACATTTATTCATTTCACTCTAAATAATGCTGGGTTGTTTGAGCCCAAATTTGGGTCAAATATGGACAAACCCAAATGTTGGGTTAAAAATGCAATTAAAAATTACAGTTGAAAGTCAAAGTTGAAGTTGGGTTAAAATTTGAAATTACATTTTTAACCCAACATTTGGGTTTGTCCATATTTGGGTTCAAACAACCCAGCATTGTTTAGAGTGTACACTCTAAAAAATGCTGGGTTGTTTAAACCCAATTTTGGGTCAAATATGGACAAACCCGAAATGTTGGGTTAAAAATGTAATGTAAAAATTTAACCCAATGGCTGGGTTAGTCCATATTTGACCCAAAGTTGGGTTAAAACAACCCACCATTTTTTAGAGTGTACACTCTAAAAAATGCTGGGTTGTTTTAACCCAATTTTGGGTCAAATATGGACAAACTCAAGCATTGGGTTAAAAAATGTAATTTAAAAAATGTAACCCAATGGCTGGGTTTGTCCATATTTGACCCAAAGTTGGGTTAAAACAAACCAGCATTTTTTAGAGTGTATTATATCTATTAGTTTTATGTTATTATTTGTTGTATTGTCTTTCAGTACTGATTTAAATCAAATAAAAACACAACAAATGACAGTAATATAATAAAAGTCACCAGTGAGAGTAATATGGATGGATATTCTGGGGTGAAACGACATTCACCCTCATAGTATTTTCCATCAAAGCATCGTGGCTTGTTCTAGGAAACGTGGAAAGTATGAACGGTCTCATTACCCAAGTTGTAATGTGTAAAAGTTGGAGCAAACTCGGCCCCTGAAGGCGTCAGGGCCACAATTCCCCAATAATAATAATAAAGATTATGATCTTTTGTCTCTGTAGACGTCCTGTACCCTTCCCCTATTAAAGCGGCGCTATCAGCCAGCCAAACTTTCTAGATGAAGAGCTCTGCTCCCTGCGGCACCGGCGTGCCCACTAAAAGCCGCCCGGCCCTCCGAACAACCGGGAAACATTAGCCCTCCGCACCGCCGCATCGGCAGCCTCTAATGGATCGCTCTCATTTCATCAGTCGACTGACATTTAATGAATATATATTTTATCTCCTCCTCTCCCGTGATCGGAATGCTCGCTATGTTCCGGGAAAGAGCCACCCTGGGAGTGTTTGGGGCGGACCGCAAGATCTTCCGACCTGGCACCTGCACGCCCCACCCCGCCCTCTTCCTCACGTCGTCCTCTTCCTCCTCTCGGCCCTCAATATCGTATGGAGATAAATAATTCATGGCTAGTTATTAGGGCCGGTTCAATAGGATGGCTGCTGATGGAAAGCCGTGCGGAGTGAGGCTGCCCGCGGGGAGTGAGCGTGTTGTTGTGTCAGCCCCCATCTGCCAGAATGCAATAAGGAGAACAATGAAGGCCTTGATTTCCACCAGCAGGCCTATAATCTTTAAATGGCTATTAGCAGTGGAGAGCAACCAGTCAATAACCGACAAAATCCTTTTAAAAGCTGCTCTCTCTCTCTCTCTCTCTCTCTCGCTCTTTCGGTTTAGATGTCTTCGTCATGACATTCTCCTCTCGTCGGTTTTGCTATCAGATATTGCTGCTGTTGATGTTGCTTATGCTGTATCATATACTCAATCAGAGTTTGTCAATGTTTTCACACACACAAACAAAATAAAAAATCTGTTTTAAATTGTCTGAAAATGGTCTGTCGTTAAAACATTTAAAGTTTTATCTTATATGAATAAATGGCGGCTTGAAAGTCAGCTGCCCGATTTGACACATGCTCAGTGCGCATTGTGTGATTTTGGGCTGTCCCAGATAGGGTTGGGTATCGAGAATCGAGTATCGATTGGAACCGAGACTAACTTTTCGTTTTTTCCGGAATCGTTCAAAAGTTACAATTTCGATTCCTAGTTTCGATATTCACAGTCCGCCGAGCGGAAGAAGAAACCGCTGAACAACACCAACGAAGAAGCGTCTACCGGAAGTGTTGGCATAACCACGCGAGTCGAACATGAGTACCTTACGTCGGCGATCCAAAGTGTGGCTTCACTTTTCTAAAAATAACGAAATCTCGGCAAAATGCAAAATTTGTCACAAAAGGAGTATTTTTACAGAAGGAGTATTTCCTTCAGAAAGGCCGTTGGTTAGCAAGGTTAGCTAAACTTTTTTGACCCTGCCTCTTAAAAGAATCGAGAATCGTTAGGAACCGGAATCGAAACAAGGAATCGGAATCGGAATCAGAATCGTTCAAATTCAAACGATACCCAACCCTAGTCCCAGACGAAAGATGCGCAATCGTGGTGTGGTCGTTGATCCTAAACGGTGGTCCTTGTACAGTGAGAGAGGTTCAGAGACGGCTGTTGTCACTGTCTTGCGAGCAAAGATAGCCTGCGAGTGATCGTGATCATCTAACATTGCTTAGTTGAAATTTAAACTTTTTTATTTTTTCCGTTTTGGAGTGAGATTCACGCTCACAGTATTTACCAGTAATAAACAATAAGCTGTGGCTTGCTGTAAACGGGAAAAGGTGAAAATTGAAATTAAAAAAGATTATGATCCTCTTCGTAAAATGTTTACATGTACTGTAACAAGTTTGCATGGCTTTCACTTAAGTTAATATCTTGAATGAACTTACATATTCAAGTTATCATGACTTCAAATCTGGCATTCTTGTAATAACTTATTTAAATTAATTTTAAGAGAGTAGGTATACTATCAACTTATCAAACTACAGCAACAGGACCAACAACAATATAAAGAAAAATAGCAAACAATGTAACCATATTAATGATTCATGCCCCAGTGCATGATGGGAAGAATGAAATGGGAGTGGACCACAGAGTCATTGCATTAATCCAACTCAACTGTGATGCTTGTTGGATCTACTTAAAAAAAATCATAACAGAAAAGCTCCTGAGAAGCATACCGTGCACAAAACTTCATAAACCAACACAACTACAATGATCAAATACATATTTAGATCTAATGATTTTCAAACATTGTTCCAGATCATGATCCTCAGTCTATTTGACTGTAGATTAGGTCTATTTACTTGAATAATCCATGTAAGACTTCTTTCAGTGGACTTGGTTACCTGTGACAATCCATGCTCAGCAAAAGAGTGATAAAGTCCCAAAGACAACAAAGCAATCCATCACCAATCTGAATAACCTCACTAGGTTTCCAAACCACTTTTACAATGTAGCTAATAAAGACAATCCAGTAGTAAGTGCTGTCCAGTGCCGCTTCAGACTCTTTGGGCCCTTATGAGGACAGTTAACAGTCTCTGTCTTATAGACAGGCTGCTACAACACTTTCATTCTGTTACATCAGACAGACATACTATGACAGAAAATGACATTACTGGCTATGATATAAATCCTTGTGTCGAGTTCAGGACTGAAATGCCTGGCATCATGAAAGCAGCAGTAAATCGCATTAAGCCCACAAAGAACAATTGACAGTAAAGACATTTATAAATGCCACAGCACATTTATATTAAATAAATTAATGAAAGAAATAAACGCTGTTCTTTTAAACTTTCTATAAACGATTTACACAGAAATATGAAACAAAAATCAAAATCGATACACAGTAAAAAAATATTGATGGTTTAACTTAAAAATATAAGTAACCTGGTTGCCTTAAAATTTTAAGTTAATTGAACTGGAAAAAGTGAGTTAATACAATGAAGGAGATTAATTCAACCATGAGAAACTCAAAATTATATGTTATCTGAACTAAATAAATTATTTAAGTTGATTTGACAAAAGAAAAAATGTTGTGATTACTACACTGTAAAAAAATATTGTTGGTTTCACTTAAAAAAAGTAAGTAACCTGGGTTGCCCTAAAATTTTAAGTTGATTGAACTGGAAAAAGTGAGTTAATACAATGAAGGAGATTAATTTAACCATCAGAAACTCAAAATAATAAGTTATCTCTCAACTAAATAAATTATTATAAAGTTGATTTGACAAAAGAAAATATGTTGTGATAACAAATCTTGAAAACATTTTTTACAGTGTTGTCCATATTTTTTACAGTCTATGGTTAATGGTTGTGAAAACATGAAAAAGTTTTTAAGTTGACTTAACAAAAAAAATCTAAATGCTTGTTAATTGATACAGTGCGTTGGCTCAATATACTACAAGTTATTTCAACAAATACATTTAAGTTGAGTTGAGTCAAGTTGAGTCAACAGATCATTTTCTTCAGTGTAACGGCAATTGCAACAAATCTACAAAAACAGCAAACACTACGTATAAAAGAAATGACAATCTGGGCAATATTGTAGGTTTAGGCTTAGGTTGGGTTTAGGGTTAGCCTAACCCTAAGCCAATATTGTAATCAAATAATGCAAATAACTTTTATGGTCCCAAAATTAGATTCATTTTCTGTATGCAAATGCATATGCATATTAATTCCAGCCAAGTATTCAATTTAATGATATGTTATTTCAATAGATCTGTAATCCAAATGATTATAATTCACCTTTCTGTTGATACTTTAGATCAATTTAATGAAAGCGTTCCGAAATAGTCCACTGATCACAACACATCTTTGGTTTTACAAACTGTGAGAGCTGATAATACTTTCAGTGCAGTTGCTGTCCATAGAGCTTAACATGTAGGCGAAGCGCTTAACACAACTAGTGCATTTCACCGCACTGTGTGCAAACATGAGTCATCTGAAAGTTGTTTGTTTGAAAACAAAAGCCCCCATTTGTGCTCAGCAAACCCCTCGAGACCCCCGGCCCAGACTCAACATCCACAGAAGGTGAAAGACAGAGCCTGATCGCTGGCTGACAGCACATGACAGAAATATCGCATGTGCGCCACGCCACGTTACCCAGAATGCCTTCCCATACCACCACAGGCCAGCCTGTAATGCGATCACATGATCACCTTCTGCGAGGTCAAAGGTCAGGTCTAATGAATGGAGAGGTGAGGACAGGTAGGTAGCAGGCAGAGGGATGTGTGTTCCTCCTCTCTTCTTTATGTTTGTTCAACAGACAAGACGATTTTATGTAGTGCGTTTCGTGGAAGCATATTTCTGCCTCGGAATAAAAAATGAAAACGGTAATAGTGACCGTTTATCTCACGATTCTGAGTTTTTTCACCCCGCAATTCCAAGTTTATATTTCACAAGTCAGACTTAAAGGGATTGTTCACTTTGAAATTAGGTTTTGGTATGTTTTAGCTTACCTCAAGGGCATCCAAGATGTAGGTGTCCGTGTAACCACAGCCAAACCCGCGCCCTCAGATCACTTGGATGTTTCTGTGGGTACAAGAGGTAAAAACGATATAAATACTGTTCGTTTTCTCACACAAACCGCTCGTTTCGTGTCTTAGGCCATCAATGTGTAATTACATTTACGAGTCATTAAATCATGTTTAATTTAGACTTCTCTGTGCATGCTCTTTGAGGTGGTGACCATAGACCTCCATTATACTGACTGACAGACACAAACGGTTTGACCTAAAAATATCAAAGTTGAAAATACTGTGGAAACAAAGACACCTACATCTTGGATGCCCTTGAGGTGAGTTAAAACATACCAAAAATTTATTTCAAAGTGAACTATCCCTTTAATAACTCACAATTTCAGATTTATATCTCACAAATCATGCAATTGCAAGAAAAGTTTGAATTGTGAGATAAAAAGTTGCAGTTACCTTTTTTAAATTGCGAGTTTAGAGAATTCTGAGAAAAAAAAGGCAGAATTGTGAGTCAGTTATAGTTGCAAGAAAAAGTCTGAATTGTGAGTTTACATCTTGCCATTCTGACATTATTTCTTACAGTTATGATGATACATAATCTTGATGCTTCAAAGTGATAAATGTGCCATTCTTACTTTTTTCTCACAATTGAGATATCAACTCGCAATTGACATCACAATTACCTTCTTTTTTTGTGGTGGAAACAAGCCTCCCTAATGTTTGAGCTATTGTATGTTCTCTCTCTCTCTCATGCTCCTCTCAGTCGTAAGCCTCTTTACGGTAATCCATCTTCATTGCTGAGACATATTCCATGTTGTGACAGCTCGGACACTGAGAGATTCTAGAAGATGGAAAGCAGGTATAACACAGATACAGACAACCAATCAGACCTTCAATATCTGCCCCGGCCTGGACGGAGAGATCCAGCTGTCAGCCAGTGAGAATCTGTCTGAATCTGCTGACATATTGATGGATTTCCTGCACTGATTTTGGGGGCGCTGGATTTATGCAGAATATGGTGTTGGAATCTGGAACTGCATCAGGTGTTATGTAAATCAGGGGAAATCAATGCTAAAAGCTTGATAATAAAATAACTAATGATATAATTGTGCATTTTTAGGAAAGCAAAATAAATTGTCTAAACTTTTAAAAGGGAGGAAGAAATTCTGCCCAAAGTGTTGTTGACGTCAAGGACGTGCGAGTCCCATTAAACTCTGCTATGTTGGAAAAAGTAAAAGAAATCCATTAAATATGTGTTTGTGAAAAACAAAGTAAAATTTGAATTATTGACTTAACAAATGAATGAATAAACGAATGAAAAGAATGAATGAATGAACAAATGCATGAATGAACAAATGAATGAATGAACAAATGAACTAATTAATGAATGCACGAATGAATGATTGAATGAATGAATGAACGAATGAATGAATAAACAAATGAACGAATGAATGAACGAACGAATGCACAAATGAATGAATGAACAAATGCACGAATGAATGAATGAACAAATTAATGAATGAATGCACGAATGAACAAATTAATGAATGCAAGAATTAACTTAATGAATGAATTAAACAAATGAATTAATGAATATATACAAAATCTAATTTTGATTTTTGAAAGGACAATTTATATATTTTTTAACTAAAATATATATTTTTTATATATAAAAAATATAAAAAATAAAGATAAAATGAGAAGTGACTTAAAATGAGAAGTGTTGCAACAAACTGAAATACTTGTTTTAAAGCACTAAAATGACAAACTGAAACTGAAATAATTACACACACACACACACACACACACACACACACACACACACACACACACACACACACACACACACACACACACACACACACACACACACACACACACACACACACACACACACACACACATATATATATATATTAAAATAACTAAGAGCCAACTCAAATTATGAGTATAATACTAAAATATCATTGTACAAATAATAATTTATGTTTAGATGCAATGTAAAACCAGGATCCAAAAGCTAAACCAGTTTAAAATCACTCTAATTTGTATCAATTCTTGCAAGCACATGTCTGAGGATTGAACTGCTGTCTCTCTGCAGCCTTATCTGAGGAAATGTGCTGAACTTCACCTGTGACGTCCCTGTTGTTGTGTTCCTTTAACCTCAGACAGTGTCCGCCTTTGTCCAAAGTGCACAACATGGCGGTTAACTTCTTGGCCTCTGCACGTCGTGTCACTCGTCACACTCTGAACTTGGCGTCTGAGGAAGAACACTCCTTCCTTTTCACTCTTACTCTCCTGATTCTCATCACTCCTCTGGTCTTTAGCACCTGCCAACAGGACAGCGGGAAATGATGCGGTTTTCAGAGTCCATCGCTTAAGAGCTTGGAGAAGACATTCCCATTACAATAGCATCAGTTGGGGATAGGAAAAAAAAAACATCCTTTCAAATTGACATCAATTAATAGTGCAATGTGTACATTTTTGCACTACTAGTGGCACCAAATAGAATTGCGAAAATAATAATATATTTCAAGTTGTTAAATTAAGTTTTTAAGCTGATTTGAGTTACAGAAACAAAATGTATTATAGAACGTATGTCAGATAGTGGTGATTTGACATATGTTATTGAAATGTAAGCTTGGGAAAGAGTTTTAGATTTAATTTTTTCCTCATTCAAGTAGACAGTCAACATCCGACGTACATGGCACCCTTTAGCGTCAATATGAGACGCAAATATATATGGGCCAGAAGGCGCCTCCTAGTGGTCTAACCCTAGCCCTACCCCAGACCTAAACCTAACCGAAGCATGTTATGTTGACGCTAAAGGGTGCCATGTGCGTCAAAAGCGTCAGTTAGATGATGCCCTAGGATGAGAATGCGTTAGATATCTTGTTCTGAATCCGAACCAGACGTAGTCTTTGCCAAAAATGCTTTTTTTTCTTTCTAAATGTTGTTTTTTTGTGAAACAAACTCACATTTAAGAGTTGATTAAAAAAAAGAATGCATGGAGCTATAATGTTTTTTTTGTTTGTTTTTTTTTGTAAAGCAGAGGCTGTTTTTTTTATATATATTGCATGTTCAAATATTCATACAACTAAATATTCTGGTGGCCTGAAAGTTTTCTAAAAATTATCAAAAATGCTGCTGCTGGCTGGCAAAAAAAATAAATAAAATAAAATCACAAAGGGAAATTTTTAATCACATAACAGATTGGAAAAACACATGAACAAAACAAAATAAAAAATTCGACCACTAGAAAACAATAGCTAAAACATTTTTTTTTTTAAAACCTAAAAGTTTAGGATTGATGGCCATGAAAGTTTATAGCCAAACATTTTTGCAAGCTGCTGCATATTTGAGATGGATGAGAATACTAACAGACAGCTACTCCCTGTTATTATAGACCACATTAGGTTTAAGTACCCGAGACATTTTTTTTTCAATCATATTCCAATGCATGCAGTTAGTTGTTTGAGGCGTTGAGTTTTGACTGGCATCTATGGTGGCACGAGCACATATTTCTCTCAGCAAAACCCTGCAGCAATAATGTGAGGGATGTTGGTATTATGCTCATTTCCCATGCGTTACGTGCTATTGGACAAGTCACAAACAACACAATCATCAGGTACAGAAGTCTTTTTAAGAGGTTTAGGTATATGCCTATACAGTATTTATTTGGTAAATAATGGCTATGATGGCTAAATAAATATGGGTGAATCCATGAAAACAATTCAGACATCAAAATAAATGTTTCTGTTGGGTTTCAGCAATATATGCGGCAGGTATCCTCCTCATTGACACATTGAAGGAGGACGTTTGTGTGTGTACATACACAGGGTGTGTGCGTGTGCTTGTGTTTGTTTGATGAAGATCACTCATCTGACTGAGACAGATTCTGTTTTTCACAGAGTATGACTTGAAGCTGTGAAGCTGTGATGAGGAATCATTAATCCCATATTGTCATCAATCATTTCAGCCAGACAAACATGACAAGAGCTCCGTGAGATGCTGATGGATTTTAAATAACATTTAGCGTGTCTGCACTTTGTCTTTTCGTACAATCTATGATGTACACAGAAAGATATCATGTTTCCTGAATTCAGTCTCTGCCAAAGGAAAGTTCATTAACACAGATATATTTGCCTTTAATGTGAAGTTTGCCATTTCTACACCAAAAGGAATGACAAAAATAATGACTGTATTCAAAAACACTCCCACATCTGCCATTAGCCAGACTAAAAGAAAGCCCCGTCCCAAAACCACATCGTACTGTAGATACAGTATAGCCGGGTTTCACAGACAGGGCTTAGATTAAGGCAGGATTAGTTATGGCCGGGTTTCACAGACAGGGCTTAGATTAAGCCAGGATTAGTTATGGCGGGTTTAAAAGACAGCGCTTAGATTAAGCCAGGATTAATTATGGCTGGGTTTCACAGACAGGACTCAGATTAAGCCAGGATTAATTATGGCTGGGTTTCACAGATAGGGCTCAGATTAAGCCAGGATTAGTTATGGCCGGGTTTGACAGACAGGGCTTAGATTAAACCAGGATTATGGTCGGGTTTCACAGACAGGACTCAGATTAAGCCAGGATTAGTTATGTCGGGTTTCACAGACAGGGTTTAGATTAAGCCAGGATTAGTTATGGCGGGTTTCACAGACAGGGCTCAGATTAAGCCAGGATTAGTTATGGTGGGTTTCACAGACAGGGTTTAGATTAAGCCAGGATTAGTTATGGCGGGTTTCACAGACAGGGCTTAGATTAAGCCAGGATTATTTATGGCGGGTTTCACAGACAGGGTTTAGATTAAGCCAGGATTAGTTATGGCGGGTTTCACAGACAGGGCTCAGATTAAGCCAGGATTAGTTATGGCGGGTTTCACAGACAGGGTTTAGATTAAGCCAGGATTAGTTATGGCGGGTTTCACAGACAGGGCTTAGATTAAGCCAGGATTATTTATGGCGGGTTTCACAGACAGGGTTTAGATTAAGCCAGGATTAGTTATGGCGGGTTTCACAGACAGGGCTCAGATTAAGCCAGGATTAGTTATGGCGGGTTTCACAGACAGGGCTTAGATTAAGCCAGGATTATTTATGGCGGGTTTCACAGACAGGGCTTGGATTAAGCCAGGATTAGTTATGGCGGGTTTCACAGACAGGGTTTGGATTAAGCCAGGATTAGTTATGGCGGGTTTCACAGACAGGGCTTAGATTAAGCCAGGATTATTTATGGCGGGTTTCACAGACAGGGCTTAGATTAAGCCAGGACTAGTTATGGCCGGGTTTCACAGACAGGGCTCAGATTAAGCCAGGATTAGTTATGGCGGGTTTCACAGACAGGGCTTAGATTAAGCCAGGATTAGTTATGGCGGGTTTCACAGACAGGGCTCAGATTAAGCCAGGATTAGTTATGGCTTTCGCTAACTCAACTAAGCTAATTTCTCTTCAATAGCGACGTCATAAGCCACTTTCCGACCAAGTAGTTACAGGAACTTCGTTATAGGAACGGTCCACTTCTAAACAGTTCTAAGAACTACTCTCATCCAAACTCGGTTTTGCTGCTTGCGTTCGCACTGGCCTAAGTTACCATAGAAACTGGTAGGAGGGGTAACGCAAGCACGGCGACGGTCTTTATAGCGTCATCACTAGACGTAGCGTGGCCACATACAACAACAACAAACCAGCATGGAGGAGGCTTTTGCAATGTTCCTGTTCTGCCTTGCCGGGACCTTATAAACGGAGAACGAACTGCGGCGTTTAAAGACTATGTTTGAGTTCTGTACAGAGAAACAGAAGACGAAGGCTCCAGCGTAATATGATATTAAGTAATTTGATGGAAGAAGATAAAAGAGCAGAGCGCAGGAGGCAAACAAAACGACGGGTAAGATTTATAAGTTGAACCAATCAACGTAGACCTAGAGAAAGGGAACTAAAAAGGTCCTCACTCTAGACTAGGTACTGAAAGAGTTACAGGAACTTAATTTAGTCCAATTTAGTCCAGTCGGAACACGAGAAAAAAAAGGGTTATAGGAACGTTAGGTTCTAGGAACTGCAAAAGTCCCTCCGGTCGGAAAGTGGCTATAAAAACATACAAATCTACAGCAACCACACAAGTTCAAAGACAAAATTTTAAAGATGAGCTTGTTTCTTTGGCGCATAAGATCTAAACATTTCAGGTGAATCAACCTATAAATAAACTTTTAAAAATAAAAGTTCCAAAAAGGAGTTTTCACAGTGAATTTTGAGTTCCACCAAGAAGCTTTCAGTGATTATAGTTCTGAAAAGAACCAAAGAGAAGAACTAAAGAAACTTAAATAACCTTTTGTGGAATGGAAAGGTTAGATGGGTGTTAAAGGTTCTTCATGGAACCATAGATACCAATAAACAACCTTTTATTTTTAACAGTGTAGCTTACAGTACAATAAGCTGGGACAGCAACATTTTAACATCGGGAAAAAAAACGACCCAATTCAGCTTTAAACATAAGCTGAAAGAAAACTAAACATGAGCTTGTCATTATCTGCTGTTGACACAAACCTGAAGAGGTTATTTATCTCCACTTGAAATCAGAACCAACCTTCCTCATATCAAGCACTGACAGGATGAACCACTCTGTCATGGACGGCCAGACACCGAAAACACGAAACGTTACTCTACAAAACACTACTTCTAATCGGAGGGAAGAATTGGCTCAGAAATTACGAAACACTTCATAGTTGTTTGACAGAGACAAACGAGTGCTGCGGCCCAGATTGCATTGCTGTGGTGAATGCATTGCTTCAAAAAGACACTAATGGTGGTGAGAGGAGGTAAACGACACATCGAAAGTTTTATTTTACTGTACGTAATGCTACAGTGATGCTTGTGCCTGCTGGCATACGCAACAGAACCGTCTTTAGCTTATGACACACTCATTTGCACTGTGAATTTACTGGAACATGTTCTCACATTAGAAGAAAACTACTTCAAACGACCCCAGAACACAACGGGCTACAATAATACGAAGATTTCAGCTTCACAAATAGTCATAGTTACAGTTAATGGCAATTTAATTACCCTCATGCTGTATAAACAATGTACATTGCCCCTAAAAATGGTTCTGTGACAGAGATTAACCTGCTTGTCAGAATTCCCTCCAGGAACAAACCCCTATAAATCTCAGCAGGAGCTGCTTCAGCACGCCTTCCAGCTCCACGTCAAGTGACGATTAATCACTCGTGTGACAAATAAGAAAAATAAAAGCAGATCTTGATGGAAAGTGGTTGGCAGAAAAGCTTGTTCAGAAACGGAAAATGAGAAACGGTGGAAAACTCTTTGAAGTAATGTTCACAGGATAAACCACTTTTTACAGTTTTGCATTCAAATGACGGGGGCCAATATAAACTGTGTATTTGTTTGCACGCACGATATTCCAATATTGATCAGTATTTGGTCATAAATGCATCAAGTAAACATGTTAATCTGATTGCTGTGCCTGTATTAATGGGAGTTTTATAACCTTATTTATCATGATTAAATATATATATACATATATATATATATATATATATATAAGCATATTACACTACATTTTTGCAATTAATGCTTAGTTCACTTTAAAAAAAAAAAACGATAATTTACCATAGCTGTCAACATTGAACATTGAAAATTAGGGAGTTTTCCCGGAATCCATCCCCAAAATAAGGGATTTTTTTTTTGCACGATTCTCACCCACAAACTTTGATTCTCAAACACAAAAAGCACAATCCTTATAAGTCTAAGGTGTTCATAACTAGCCTATGTGTGAGAGAGAAAGAGACAGTGTCATTTAAAGGGAAAAAAATCTACTTTTGGATTAGCGTGTGTTGCTCTAGCATTTGGACAACAATTTCAACATTTAGCCTATCACACATCTTCCAAAATCCGCAAAATAGGGAAGTGGGCTGTCTGTTTATTTTAATTACATTTACACATTTTGTGTAGCTTTAAAGAGCCTATTTAGCCCGATGGTGGACCATCACTCAGAAGACACACTATCTTTATATCCTCCTATAGGCCCAGAACGTTTTTTTTTTCAAGTTTTTTTTTCTTCTTCATGTAATCACATTGTTAAGAGCATAAGAAACAAATGGAAAAAAAGAAAATATATTTTATTCATATATTTGAAAATCTATTTATAATAATTATTATTTGTTTAAATTACATTGATATCTGAATTTATGTAAAAACCTAGACTTTCAAACATCAAAATGTAATGTATTAATATGTATTCGAGTACAAAATTACATACAGCTAGCCTAAACATCGTTTCCTATTTTTTATTTATTTTTTTGCCTGGAAACGCAAAGAAATTCCAGGCAAAGAAACACGCTTGCCTGTCGCGTGAAAAATAGGCGTCAGTTCTATTTCTAGCATGCACGCGTTTTCTGAAGACGCGCGTGTCACGCAGGCAGCGTGCAATAAAAACGGACACGCCACGCAGCCAGTGTGTCTCCGGCCAGCGCGCGCGGCACCGCATCCGAGGATAAACGACTTCAAGCCGAATCTGTCCGAGCCTGTACGTCTCACACAATCAGAGAGTAAAAATACGGTATATTTTACGGGAAAATACTCAACCGGGAAGACAGCGGGAAAAGAGCTAAAATACGTGAGAAACCCGGAAAAAACGGGAGGGTTGACAGCTATGTAATTTACTCACCCCCATGTCATCCAAGATGTCTTTCTTTCTTCAGTCGAAAAGAAATGAAGGTTTTTGTTGAAAACATTCCAGGATTTTCTCCATATAATGGACTTCATTGGGAACCAAACGGTTCAAGGTCCAAATGAGAGTTTCAGTGCAGCTTCAAAGGGCTTTAAACGACACCAGACGATGAAAATGAACAAATCATTTTTCGAGTCATTTCGTTAGTTGAATGAACCAAATGACTCGAAAAAGATTCAATCATTTTGATGAATGAGTTCGAACAGGAGAGTCACAAACGCTCATCACAGAACAGAGCAAGGCGACCATTTGTGCTTATAAAACTTAAAATTTGTTATTTATTTTTGAATTGACCAATCGTTTCGCTTGATAAGACCCTTATTCATCGTCTGGTGTCGTTTAAAGCCCTTTGAAGCTGCACTGAAACTCTCATTTGGACCTTGAACCGTTTGGTACCCAATGAAGTCCATTATATGGAGAAAATCCTGGAATGTTTTCATCAAAAACCTTAATTTCTTTTCGACTGACGAAAGAAAGACGTGGACATTTTGGATGGCATGGGGGTGAGTAAATTATCAGCAAAAGCTTTTATAGAACAACGCCTTTAAGCAAAATGAGAAACTTCATTTGGAAAATTATGTAACAATGCAATGGTGCGAAAACTATCATATTCAGTCAACCACAAAGCATCAAGAAGGACTACAGCTGTACGCCAAGACTTCTACGTTCACTGAGATTAAAGCAGGAAGATCTGGGAACCCCCGGTTTTCTCCAAACCCGATTTCCTGTGCCGTCTCCCCCACAGGCGAGAGCGAGTGTTTGGGCTCTGGGGCAACGCAGTGCACTTCATCATTCTTATGAGCGGCTCTCAGACAGCAGCGCTGCAGCCCAGTGTACTATCAGCCTTTAATCCATCATCTTTTATGGAGAGTAATGGCTGTGCTTTTACACCAGCAGAAGGGAGGATGGGTAGAGCTGGATACTGGGCCTGCACCCTTCAACATGGATGGGGTTTCAGAGCTATTATAAGAAGGGAAATCGTGTTAGCTTTACAATTTGAGTACTTCATGTATCCATGCAGGTGCACGTGCTCAATTCAATTTCCTGTGCTTGAGCTGGACATGCGACAGGTCCAAAGATCTTCACCTTTTAGTAATTTCATATTCAAAGTATGAAAAGTTCAATTTTGAACAAATAAACAGGTTGTGCTAGATTATACAAGCTCAATGGATTTTGTTATGCTAGTGTTGGGGAGAAAGGGACAAAGGACAGGAAAAATTTTTAATTGCTCCTTTATGCTATTTTAAAGGCTCATTTGTTCCGGAGTCTCCTAGGTTAACATGCATCCAGGGCAACAATAACAAAAAATAAAATAAAAGCATAAAATATTCTTATAATATATTGTGCATCATCACCTCTTTTCTCACAGTCATTGCCCAAACAAAAGAAAATGATTGAGTATGTTTAATCCAACTCTATCTCACGACCAATTCGTACGAATTCGCACGAGTTTTTTAAAAAGTGGCTAATTCGTACTAATTCATACGACCTCACTCTGTCTAAACCCACGTGATGGGTAGGTTTAGGGGTGGGGTCAGGGGTAGGTCATTCGTACCATTGGCCAACTAGTAAAATACGTACGATATAGCAAAAATCGTACTATGTACAGTAATTCCAACCCAATCTCACGACCAAGTCGTACGAATTCGACGAATGATTAAAAAGTGGCTAATTCGTAACAATTAATACGGCCTCACTCGTACGAATTAATACGATTTTGCTAAATCGTACATATTTTACGAATTGGCCAATTCGTATGAATTCGTACGAATGACCTACCCCTTACCCCGCCCCTAAACCTAGCCATCACTTGGGTTTAGACAAATCGTACGAATTAGTACGAGTGAGGTCATACGAATTAGACACTTTTTAATCATGCGTCGAATTCGTACGAATTGGTCGTGAGATAGTGTTGGTAATTCGTACGAGTGAGGTTGTTACGAATTAGCCACCTTGTAAAATTTGTACAAATTGCCGTGAGATCGGGTTGGTTTAATCAGACACTAGAGGCAAGTTGTCACATTAGGTCATTAAAAAAAATCTCCTCATCAAAACTGAAACAGAAAAACAATGATTTACCATAAAATCAAAAAAGTGAATATTTTATAAATACCATTCTAACAATTGATTAGCTCAAAAGCACATCACTAAGCTCTTGACAACTTCTCCACGTGACAACTAATCCGGGCATCCTTTTTTTATTATAAAAATGTTTGGTTTTTTTTTACACAAATTTGTTTAATGAGCCCCTGATTTGCTAATTTTGATTAATGAGCGTCTGCCTCTCAAATGAATTGACCTCATATACATTTCTCAATTAATTCCGTGCTAACTCCACCTCAATCTCTCTCGCGAGCCTTCAAAGTCCTTCAAAAGGTGAAACAGAACACAAGACACAGACGAAAGCCCATTATTAGACACAATGATACATCATAGGAAACTTTACAAGAAATATCCTCCCTGAAAACACCATTAGAACATGTTTGAATAATAGATGGAAGGTAATACAAATACTTACTGTAACCATATCTAGAATTTGACCAAGACTCAGCCAAAACATGAAAATGCATATGCTATATAAATCACATTTATCAGATTTCCATCTGATTTCATTCATGCACAACTCACTTATAGTACTAGGATGTTGTTGGTTGCCAGGTCGTGTGGTTGTTGGTGCTTTGCCGTGGTTGCTAGGGTATTCTGAATGTTTGATAGGCCATTGTTGGTTACTAGCCCTGAGTCGCCAAGTGCATAATCTGTAATTTACTTAATCATTGCAATATATTTCTGCAATGGTTTTACCCTCATGCAACAAACTACCCTTTTGAACCTCAAAGCTCCCGTTCCACCACATCCCAAAGATGCTCTATTGGGTTGAGATCTGGTGACTGTGGGGGCCATTTTAGTACAGTCAACTCATTGTCATGTTCAAGAAACCAATTTGAAATGATTCGAGCTTTGTGATATAGTGCATTATCCTGCTGGAAGTAGCCATCAGAGGATGGGGACATGGTGGCCATAAAGGGATGGACATGGTCAGAAACAATGCTCAGGTAGGCCGTGGCATTTAAACGATGCCCAATTGACACTAAGGGGCCTAAAGTGTGCCAAGAAAACATCCCCCACACCATTACACCACCACCACCAGCCTGCACAGTGGTAACAAGGCATGATGGATCCATGTTCTCATTCTGTTTACGCCAAATTCTGACTCTACCTCAACAGAAATTGAGACTCATCAGATCAGGCAACATTTTTCCAGTCTTCGACTGTCCAATTTTGGTGAGCTCTTGCAAATTGTCGCCTCTTTTTCCTATTTGTAGTGGAGATGAGTGGGACCCGGTGGGGTCTTATAGCCCATCCGTGTTTTAACATGTTTAAGTTGAAATAACTTTATATAAAAAATATATATGCATGTGCATCAGTATGTAAATAAGTGTTTTTGATTGTTTAAAGATTTTTATTTTTTTATCTATATGCGAAAAATGTGTTTTATTGTTTGTTGGACAACTTTTGTTCAGGCAATATCAAAGCGGTACGACCATATGGTGCATTCAAGTCCTCATAGGAATTTAGTTTTTGCAAGCTCTGAAAACTGAAACAATGTGCATTATGTGTGTAATTGATGTTTGTTATTATTATTATTATGCTGCCACAGACAATGATAGGAAATGTAGTTTGGTCACTCATGCCTATCAGCTCATAAACTGGCTAAATGAGTATTCTGGCAAACATATCTATCTTCTTCATTAACAGTGCACATAATGTGTACAAACTACATTGAACTGTCGGCATTCAGAATTAAATTGATCATGATTGAAAACGATTTTCTTCTGCTATTGCTTCCCACTCGTAATTACGACTTTGTGCTTTCATCTAGTAAATACGATCTTTTTGACATGATTTGAATGCACCAATAGTCAATGTTTTTGCAATCTGATACTTGGAGGGAATGGATACAATAAGATTTTATGGGTGGAAGGAACATGATTAGGGTCATTTGATCTAAGTGTGAGGACAGTGAGCTTGTCAGCAAAGTAATGTGTGTGTGTGTGTGTTTGGTTTATATGAATATTATATACATTTATACATGAAGAGTTATGAGTATATTATTGATACTTTCTTTATTGTCTGATGTTTGTGATTGGTTGGAACCATTTGTGATTTATGTTTGTCAAAATAAAACTTTTGGGGGGACACATTTTATGATGGATATATTGTCAGTGACCCCCGAGGTCTCAAAAACTGTGTGGAAATAAAAAATTCCCCCAAAAATTAAAATTCATGCCAAAGAGGGTCTTATCAAGCTAAACGATCACTCATTTAATAAATAAATAAAAAAGTTTAAGTTTTAGAAGGCCAAATGGTCACCTTGCTCTTTTCTGTGAAGTGCGTTTGTGACTCTCCTGTTTGAACTCGTTCATCAAAATGAACAAATCTTTTTCCCGAGTCGATTCGTTCGTTTCGTTCGTTGAATGAACCAAATGACTCATTCTGATGAACGAGTCACAAACGTGCGTGCGTCACAGAACAGAGCAAGGTGACCATTTGGCCTTCTAAAACTTAAACTTTGTTATTTATTTATAAAATTAGCGATCGTTTCGCTTGATAAGACCCTTATTCATCGTCTGGAATCATTTAAAGCCCTTTGAACAGTTTGCAGCTTCCACTGAAACCGTCATTTGGACCTTGAACTGTTTGGTTCCCATTGAAGTCCATTATATGGAGAAAATCCTGGAACGTTTTCATCAAAAACCTTAATTTCTTTTCGACTGAAGAACGAATGACATGGACATCTTGGATGACATAAATTATCATTTGGGTGAGTAAATTATCAGCAAAAGTTTTTTTTTTAAAGTGAACTACACCTTTAAGAAGTCACAGTTTAATTCTCTACCATGTGTTATACTAGCAAATGGGTCTGAATATCTGAGAGTCAGAATGCCATCTGTTGACTTCGTCCAGTGAATATTCCTCTAAACTCTCCATCACCCTGTCACCTAATCAAAGAAATCTGGTCCCCCCATCCCCCTCCCCCTCCTTATGGTGCTTTCCTCGTCTTCAAAGTTCTGTGCATCGATTAGTAACTTTGACGCCTCGGTGCTGGAGAGAGGCCAGAAATGATAAGCGCTCATGGGGGACGTGAGAGCTAAGTGCTAAATCAATGTTTGCACGTCTCCGATGCGGATAGCGTTACTGAAAGGGCCCAGTGGCCGAAGGTAGCAATGATGTTTCCCCGGGGACGTCTTTAAGAGTCACACTTATCGGCTCATTTTTTGGTGCAATCATCCACATGATCAATCATGCCCTTCGTGGGGAGAAAATAAAGTCTTAATTCCCCCTCCATTCACTTAAGACCCTTCATTCAGCCAAAAAATTATTCAGACACCTTGTGATTTTGGTTCTTTCGTGAATTACATTATACACAATGCTGGGTTGTTTCAACCCAAATTTGGGTCAAATGGACAAACCTAAATGTTGGGTTAAAAATGTCATTTAAATTTTCAACTTTCACTTTCAACTTTTCACTTTGTAAATTTTGTAATTACTTTTATAACCCAGCATTTGGGTTTGTCCATATTTGACCCAAAAACAACCCAGCATTTTTACGTAAGCACTAATGTATACACTACCAAAAAAAAACAAAAACAAAAAAAAAAAACACACCATATAAAAGTAATAAAAACAGTGACATTTTTGTTCTTTTGGGAAACTAAAGCGCTCTGCGAACAGATTTCTCACTGTAGAAATACATGTTTGGGATGACATGAGGGTGAGGAAATTACAATGCGAGTGAATAAATGCCTTTTAAAGGGACAGTTCACCAAAAAAAAATGAAAATTGTTATCATTTACTCACCCTAGAGTTGTTCCAAACCTGTATGAATTTATTTCTTCTGCTGAAAGAAACAAAACAGTTGATGGGCCCCATTGAATTCTATAGTATTTTATTGAAATCAACGGGCCCATCAACTGTTTTGTTGCTCAAAATCTTCAAAATATCAGCGCAGTCTCATCCCAAGACGTCATATAACTGACGTCTTGGGACGTCTTTTGACCATACGTCAACATCCGCCTTTTTAGGGTACCCTTAAACATCGGTTAGATGACGTTATCGGATCCTAACCCTACCCCAGAACTAAACCCTACCCCTAAACCTACCCCGTCACCTAACCGACGTTAAAGGTAAACGCGTCGGTTAGCCGGGATCGTCATCTAACCGACACCCTAAGTAGGCGGATGTTGACGTATGGTCAAAAGACTGTGTTAAAAAGATCCTTTTTTTGTGTACAAAAAAATCTTTTTGTGTAAAAAGTTCATACAGGTTTGCAACAACTTAAGGGTGAGTAAATGATGACAGACTTTTTATTTTTGGGTGAACTGTCCCTTTAAGTGCATCAAACCTCAAAAATCACAGCCGTAACTGATACAGGCAAACTTTTACTTCTCACTGGTTTAGAAGTTCACTTAAAGAGGTAAAGCATGGAGATGTCTTATCGAAAATCACATTTGTCATCTGTGTTCTGGTTGCACGCTAGACTCATTCGACCTGCTAAACCGCGTTATGAATCACTTTTCTTTGATTTGAATAAGTCATTAATAATAACAGGGCATGAGCTGCAGTTTCAGGTCGTCTCAGACAGATGCAGTGAAGCGTCCATTTTTAAAGCCGAAAGACATGTCAGATGAACCGAGATGCACACACTCTGTGATCTGTCTGATCTGATAAGATCTCTCGCTGGTATTCTGGAGGTGTATGAACCTCCATGTCAGAGTATAGCTATTATCTCATGTGTCAATGACTGGTAAAGTACAGGTCTGACGGCATGTGAGAACCGCACTTAAAACTGTAATGAAAGGTGATGTCAGTGGGAGAGTTTTTCTTCAACTATGTACACTTTTGGACCTGAGGACACATAAACACATTTTTTAAGCTAACTGCATCCATTACAGTTGAATTCTTTCATTTTCATAGAACATTATGAACCACCATAAGGTCATTTTCATCACATGTAAGTTGTAAATTATGTTGCTATGGCGATTTTCTTTGTTGTGATCAATTCAAAACTACGATTTTGTTTTGAAAATGCATGAAATTAAATATGTTCACACGATTTGCATGATTTGACCTACGGCAAAAAGAAATATTGCTCTTGCCTTTTTGTTGAGTCACGTCTCATATTTCATCTCATCTTTTTGGTAAGCACTAACTTTTGATAAAACTTTATTAGTGGCAAAATTATTGTTCATGATGGAGATGACAGCACAACTGAGGGATTGAAATGATTTGTGTAAAACTGACATAAATCATTTTCACCCAATAAATATTCAAGAGTTGATTTGACTATTAGTTTTGATTAAGTTTAATACATTTTCATAGCTACAGATTTAATGTATGGGATGAGAGTATTACAAATCTATTTAACATAGCTCAAAAGGCATTTATATATAAAAAAGAAATTCTGAAGGCATGGTAAAAACGTCCCAAGTTTTAAAGTCGGCAAAAAGTTGTAATAGTCTTTTCTTCCCTTTTGTGACGGGGATATCCGAATGAAACCGCTTCCGGAATATAGAAATGTAGGGTGTGATTGGGTTTCGTAGGAAGTTGGGCGTTGCAAATGCAAACTGAGTGGAGGCGGATCTGTGGGGCCGTTTACACGTTTTCAACTAATAACGGAAAACCAAATAAAACTAATTTAAAAAAAATATATTTTCTTTTAACTCCTTGCTTATCTGAACTTTGTATTTTGAGTGTTGTTTTTTGCCTCTTCACAATGACTCGCTTAGTTTAGTCCTCAGTTGTAAGTAAGCGTCTGCTAAATGACTAAATGTAAATGTAAACTTTTTATGGATTTTGGCTACCCAATCTCACGACCAATTCATACGAATTCGTACGAGTGATTAAAAAGTGGCTAATTCGTACAACCTCACTCGTACGAATTCATACGATTTGTCTAAACCCAAGTGATGGTTAGGTTTAGGGGCGGGGTCAGGGGTAGGTCATTCGTACGAATTCATACGAATTGACCAATTCGTAAAATATGTACGATTTAGCAAAATCGTACTAATTTGTACGAGTGAGGTCATATGAATTGTTACGAATTAGCCACCTCGTAAAATTCGTACGAATTCCCGTGAGATCGGGTTGGATTTTGTCTGTTCATTTACATGAGGTTTGGGGGCCTGAAAATGCTAATTTTTCAAAACGGGTTTTGAAATCGATACTGTTATTGTCTATGTGTAAACTACAAAAATGTGAATTGGTGAAAACGGTGAAACATGCTGGGGTGTATTACCTGTATAAAGATGTAACTTCACTACCATAGTATGATGCATCGTTGGAGAAATCAACTAGCTGTTTCCCGAAACCCATTGTCGCAAAGTATTATTCAACCACGTTGGTTTCGCATGTGGTGGAGTAATAACTATGAAACTGTTTGAGATCCAATTAATGCTAGATTTGTTTTATATAAATTACAGACATGTCATCTGAGGACTATTTCTAATCGTTCTCAGTTGTTTTGCTTTATTACCAGACTCAATATTTGGCTCGTTCTTACATAGTAGAGCACGTTCGCACATGCACACTCTTCAAACACGGTACTTTAAATCTTTTGACAAACTAAAATACGTAAATTACACGTACATTTGTATGTTATTTCTATTCTAAATAAAAGGCACGGGTTGTACTAAATGTCAGCTTATTTTGCTCAAGATAAGAATTTATTACATCCAAATGTCATGCAATAATAACTATGCCTCTAACCACAGGTCGAGAGCTGTCGTTCAAAACACACTACTTTGCGATGCTGTTTGCGAATGTCCATTGGAACGATGGTTTCGGGAAACACTGACTCATTGAACTATGCTGATAACGACCATAGTTGGCTAACGATGCTTTCGGAAATGCACCCCTGATCAAGTTACAAAGCCCTGCCTTCCAAAAAGCACAGAGTGCTCTGATTGGCCAGCTGACCCAGTCGTTGTGATTGGCCAAACACCTCAAATATAAGAGATGTATGGTGACAACACAACACTTCAGTGAAAACTCACCTTCTTTCTTTGTCTTTGGACAGGTACTATTTTAGTATTACAGATTGAAGCGTAAACATTTGCAGAATTAATATATGGACTTCGGTCGAAGTGTTTTCAGTTGGTCTGGTCTGGAGCAGTGTTTCTGTTGTGGGAAAATATGAGATTTGTAACTTTGCAAAAGGTCTTTTAAGATCATGAGAAACACGTCAGGTGTATCCAAACGTACACTGGTCCAGTACATATAGGTGAAATTGTGAAGGTTAGCTGGGCTTAGCGACACCTACTTAACGTCACAGGATTTCACCGTTCACATATTTCCTGTCAGTCTGACGTGTTGCTACACGGAGGCTCGTTTTTCAAATCCCTTGTTTTATGCTATTTGAAAACCACAGTTTCAGATTAATCTCCTTATTTCTCACTCAGTCCACTTCTGGCACTTCCCTTCGTCCCTGTATTTGAACTCTTTCACTTCCCTCTCACTCTGCATAGCTCAGATAATTCGACCCTAGAAGAACTTGATGAAAGATGTTCGTAGCGAGATCTCAGACTTTTGATTTCAGATTTGGTTTTAAAGGGATAGTTAAATTTTTTTTATATAATTTACTCACACTGATTCTATTAAAAACTTTATGACTTCATTTTTGGGAAAGGTAGTATCACAGCTCACAGACTGGCTAAGAGTAATGTTTATGGTAAGTTTTATCTTTTATTTTTCATCAATACTACACAAAATGCATGTAAAGTTAATTGTACAGCAAACATTCATCATTTAATCATTAAAAACGTAAAAATAACCAAAGACAATTGGGGAAAAAAAATATGATATTGAGGTTGTGTTCATTGGCGCTAATCTCTTAAATATGGTAACTCAAAATCGATATTAAAGTCTGCGTGAAAAGGAACTTGTGATAGTCTATTGTGACGTATATCAAGTTGAAACGGCTTCTTGATAAGAAAAAAGTAGGGCGGGACCTGATTTTGTCCATGAACTGATTGTAGTTTGCTATTGGTGGATCTCATGTGAGTGACAGGTTGCCCCGCCCACCAGTAAACGCATCATCAGAGAAGAAATGTCGCTGCAAGAGGGAAGGGAGGTTACTTTGATTCAACATTATGAGGAACACAAATTTAAAAATAATAATGATGTGCACAGTTTATTACTAAAAATCGCAATTTTCCATAAAAAAAGAAGGGAATTATCGGTTTTAATTGACTTTTTGGCAGTAACCACACTAGCCTTCTATCACGAGACATGTGGGCATGACAAGCCTAAATGTTTACGGCACAGGACACATCCATCACTGCACAAAGTAACAGGATCATTTCTCAAGCATGTAACACACTGTGTAAATATGATTAACACGAAATGCATATCAGTCAAGTCGGCGATAAAGAAGGAAACACATTCCTTGGAAATCCGTGCGGTTTGGTGAGCTTTTTCACTGTAATGGATCTTTCATTGCAACTGAAGTTTGATCAGATATTTGTAGACATCATTTGCATGAATGAGTCTGTGTAATGTTTCATGAAAGTAGGTGCATATTTGTGTTTGCATTTCTGTGGAAAAAGACAACATTAGCCTTCACACCGCACATATGCAGCACGCAAATTGGGGAAAAAAGCTGTTGATTTCTGGGTTTCTGCTTTGAATATTTCCTTATTGACAGCCAGATATTCTAAAATTGTTATTGGAAGTGTGGCATCGGGTGGTTACAAAAGAAAAGGGATCACAATAACATACAAGGGAACACAAACCTGAACTGTATAGGTGCTGTTTAAAATGATGTCATAATTTTAAATTATGAAATTATGTCATAATTTCATCTCACCTGTACGACTTACTTTGTTATGTGGGACATAAAAAAATATATATTTTTGAGAAATGTTATATATATATATATATATAGCCTATATAAATAACCTGTTACTTAGGACACTGAAAAGTCACTGGCCGTTGGAAAATGAATGGCTTCCGGGTCAGTTTGTTGTTGTCAGTGTGAACGGAGCTTTAGATTTGATTGCTTTAGCCCTGGAGCACAGGACGAATGTAATACTCTTCAGAAGTTATAGGAGATTGTGGACTCTTCTTTTCCCCCACGGGACAGTGTGACCTCTCTAATGCCTGAGGTTTCTAAACCGGGGTGCCTGGCAGATTGGCCACAGTTGTCAAAGAAACATGAGCAGGATTCACATGGCAGCGCTCGGACAGATCAATACGCTAAAGTGTGGAGCTACTGACACGTTAAACCCAACAGCAGACATGGTGGAAACACACACGCACACACACCACATTACAAGCGGTACCTTCAGCAGAAAGCACAACAATAAAAGGGCTCTATCCTTCTATACTGATACCGCAAATCATGTAGCGCAACGATAAAGGTGTGCTTTTACTTTCTAAGCAATTAGACTTCCCAAGCAATAAAACGAGCAAACCTCATAGCAACCATTCAAGAGCAACCTAGCAACTGCATAGCAACACAAACACAATGCCAGTGTAGTTTTTGTCAACTAAAACTGAAATCAATTTAAAAACATTTTGTAAACAGAAATCAAATAAAAAAATATTAGATCATTTTCTTTAAAAATAATACTAAAATTGCGGTAACATTTTACAATACATTAGTTAACTTGAACTAATAATGAACTATATATGATTTATTCATCTTTGTTAACGTTAATTTAATTAATTTAAAAACATTTTACTAATACTTGATTAAAATCTTGTTAACATTAGTTAATGCACTGTGAACTAACATGATTGAACAGCTGTATTTATATTGACTAACGTTAAATAAATACTGTGAAAAATGATTGTTCATGGTTAGTTCATGTTAGTTAATACATTAATAATAAATGTTAACTAATGAACCTTATTGTAAAGTGTTACCGAAATTGCTAATTGAAAATAAATAAATAAATACATTTTAAAATTCGTTTTCAAATTAAATGTACACTGTCACTTTTTTTTGTTCAAAATAAACTAAATTTAAATAATGAGTCAATACTAAATCCTTCTTCCAAAACATGACCTTGATTAACTATGGTAAGGCATAATATTTTAGACTTGACGGGATGGTTTCTGCAGAAAATTGCGTAAACGTCACTCGTCCATGTAGATGTGTGTAAAAATTGCACCTTGAAACCTGCTTTCTAAACAGTAAAAAATGACCGTGATTTTAACGGTAAAAGACTGTAAAAATGAAAAACTGTTAATTGGTTAACAGAACTATACGGTAAATAACTGTGATAGTTTTAATGGTAAATTTCATGCAATTTTACTGTAAAATGCCGTTAAATTTACAGTTTTTAAAGTGAAAATGAACAACTCATTGTATAATTTACAGTGAAAAACCGTAAATTGACATTCCCACAATTCCCTGCGTGACACTTCGCATTTGATGTATTTGTGTTGAAATAACTTGTTTCTTCATAGTTTACTTAGTCTTTTTCTAATTAGTTATGTACATTAGGGTTTTATGTGACATTTAATGTTGTTAAATTCATGTTTATTGCCTTTTTAAAATTTCATGTGTGTTACCATGATGGTGTTTAATGTTTGAGTAAATGACACTGTCCAGCTACTATATATTAATATTAAGATTCTTGAGGAATAAACTACATGTGATGAGCTTCTACATATCGTGTGACTACATATCGAATCACACTGCTGTAATTGTTGATTGTCAGTGTATTACAATGGTACAAAACAGAAATGAACACTTCAATTGGTCGATAATTTAACATTATATCAGATAATGAAATACGGTTTATTTCCGTAAATTTTAAGTTAAAAAACCTGTAAAACCTTGTTACCGTAAATATTTTATACGGTAAATTTTTGGCAACCACAGCTGCCGGTATTTTACCGCGAGTGACATTTACGCAATTTTCCGCAGAAACCATCCCATCAAGTCTAAAATATTATGCCTTTCCATAGTGAATCAAGGTCATGTTTTGGAAGAACAGGACCTTGTTCGCATTTTTAGGCCCCCACAATGCCACAGTTGTGTAAACCAACGGCCTAAACGCATAAAAAGTTTTGAAAACGACCCCTAAAACTGAAAAGGCCTGTTCTACTTTCACCACCACAGATAACATCTCACAAGCTTCACACGTTTACAACAAATGAATATAATCCAGACAGAAGTTCCCATGATGAATGAGTATTCCTAGCACTACCTTCACCGCTTCACACGTTTATAGCTCCACTTACAGACATTAAACTTTTATAATATCATCAAGTCATTTCAATTGCTTTAACGAGGCCAGTAATTGGAGCAGCCCCTTGTAGCATGTCGCTTAATTTCCCTATTGCGATGTAACAATTACATATGATTTGAATATTTTTTCCCCTCTCCCAGTTAAATTATGAAGAATCAACAGCGGAGTCGAATAACAGGACGTCGATCCGTGCGGCGCGTGTCATGTGACTCCTGTGAATTGTTAAGATGAAGACAAACCAGCGGGGCTAATGGTGTAAGCGTTTCCCATGATGCACTGCTTCTAGCAGCTCTGATTATTATGGTGGTCTAATTAGTTGGTGCTAGAGCAGGCGGGCTCCCAGCATGCTTTTCAGGACGGTATTGAGACATGGATCACGCTTGCTGCCACCAGCCAACGGCCCTTCTGGGGCGCCTGAACCCCATTTTTATGTCTTTAAGGCTTTATTGCGGCCATTTCGCAGAGATTTGATGCGATTGGACGTTGTTTATCTGGAGGATGAAATGTTGGATCGTAACGGTCTCGGATGTGCAGTTTAACAACTCGATATTAAAATGACAAAGGCCAATAACAGTGAGATATTCAATGAGGTTTCTCAGTAGACCCCTAAGTAATGCGGCTCGTCGTCAACTCAAAGCCGGGGATATAACCTCAATAGACTCCGAACGTCTTCTGCATTTCGTCTGGAGGAATTCTGTTATCGATTTTCAGACTCACGTTTATGAGAAAGGATATCCGTATGCCGTATAGCGTTCAGCCTGTGCCTGAAACACTGTGAGAGAGGATGGGGAAACAAAAAGACTTCCAAATCCTTTTTTTCATATGGTATAAATTTCTCCTGTGGTATTTCCATAACTTATTTTCATTTAAATTAATTTGGTTCAAGTCAGGAGCGCCGAGGGGGGGAGAAATGCAAATCCCCTTGTTATTTTCTCTCCCCTCTGCGTGTATATTTACAAACAGCACAATATCAGGAAAAGACAAAACGGGGAAACAGACTTTCCTTTATAACGTAATTACAACTTTTGATGAAAACGCCTCTCCCTGCTTCTCTGTGTAATTAAATGTCTCTCGGCTGCCCCAGAGCGCCTCGCAAAACAAATCTCAAACTGCAGGAGAAAACCTGCCCTGAAAGCGCAATATTTGTTCCTCTGCACAACTGAAACGCCATTTAAAGAGCCTATCCGTGATTATATCTCACTTTGAGAGTTAGAAATAAAGCAAAACAAATAGGTAATGCTAGCTCTATCTATCTATCTATCTATCTATCTATCTATCTATCTATCTATCTATCTATCTATCTATCTATCTATCTATCTATCTATCTATCTATCTATCCATCCATCCATCCATCCATCCATCCATCCATCCATCCATCCATCCATCCATCCATCCATCCATCCATCCATCCACCCACCCACCCATCTATCCATCCATCCATATATTAGACTGTCCGCCTGTCCGTCAATCCATCCATCTATCCCTCTATCCATCCATCCATCCATCCATCCATCCATCCATCCATCCATCCATCCACCCACCCACCCATCTATCCATCCATCCATATATTAGACTGTCCGCCTGTCCGTCAATCCATCCATCTATCCCTCTATCCATCCATCCATCCATCCATCCATCCATCCATCCATCCATCCATCCATCTATCTATCTATCTATCTATCTATCTATCTATCTATCTATCCATCTATCTACCCACCCACCCACCCATCCATCCATCCATCCATATATTAGACTGTCCGTCTGTCCGTCAATCCATCCATCTATCCCTCTATCCATCCATCCATCCATCCATCCATCCATCCATCCATCCATCTATCTATCTATCTATCTATCTATCTATCTACCCACCCACCCACCCCATCCATCCATCCATCCATCCATCCATATATTAGACTGTCCGTCTGTCCGTCAATCCTTCCATCTATCCCTCTATCCATCCATCCATCCATCCATCCATCCATCCATCCATCCATCCATCCATCCATCCATCCATCCATCCATCTATCTATCTATCGATCTATCTATCTATCTATCTATCTATCTATCTATCTATCTATCTATCTATCTATCAGACTGTCCGTCAATCCATCCATCCATCCATCCATCCATCCATCCATCTATCTATCCCCTGCTAGTCCTGTACATACCTTAATGTCATATAGTCTTCTAATTACAAAAAAGCAAAACAAAAAATAAGACAATCTAAACAAATATTCTAAATCTAAATATTCAATCTAAATCTTTATTTCACAGTACAAAAGCACCAAACACGTCCAAGCATGAATTAATTTCATGAGTGAACCTCAAAACCAGAAATGATCTGAGCGGATCGCATTGCAGAGCTCTGGTGAAACTGGTGAAACTCACTAACTCTTGTTGCTTGTATTTCCATAAAAATATTCTACAAAAACTCATTTCATTCGGACTCATATCCAGATTTCAGCAGTTCTGATGCATTTCACAACAGTTACTCTTGATCAACATTTTCAGTGAAAAATTGACTCACCATCTAATGATGACACTTCTGAACATGTCAACGCAGCTTTTATAAAATCATAGATGCAGAAATATGCTGACATCACCCACGCAAGACCGCACCGCTCAGAGTCACCACTGAATACAGGAGACCACAAAGTGTGTTTGACATCAATGTCATTTTAATCCTGATCAACATCATTTCTTTCTTAGATTTTTCTTAGGTTTTTGTGTCAACTAAGTCAGCCAGATCTTTGACCTTCCACATTACATCTTTTCCCGCCCACTTAGACAGGAAGACACTGTAAATTTAACAATTTTTCTGTGGAAGTGGAGCTTAGGGGAGGGTTTATCTCAAATATAATCTACCACAAATATGAAAACAAGTCAGGATTGCTTCAAATTTAAAAATTTAAAAACATATTTTTTAAAATATATATATTTTTTGCCAAACAATAGCAAGTCTAGACAATTAACACATATAAATAAATATGATATAAATTGCATTTTTTTCTAATTACATTAACTAAATAAATACAATTAAATAGTTAATATTTTTGCAGGCAAAAATTAAAACTGCATTATTTTTGTCAGTTAAAATACCTAAAAATCTTTAAAACAAAATACTAGAAGCTAAGACTTAAGTTTTTAGAGAACGTATATTTAATATGCATGTATTTTGTTTTAAGTATACGCAAGTTTAAACAAACACACTCAAGATAAAATATATGAAAACTAGCCTCATTATCAGTGTTACTTTTCAAGTAAACAGACCTCCATTTTAATGGATTTCTGTATATATTAAAGCCAATTTAAAATAAATAGAAAAATGAACAATTGCTCATAGCCCAAAATGAAAAAGCCAGTTAAAATAATTAACTAGTTGTAAATATGAATACGTCATTTTACATTATCTTAATAGCCAATCTGCACTGAAAAATAAAATAAAAGTAAATAAATCTAATGTAATACGGTTCACATTTTAAAATTGCCTTATTTTTAATCACATTTTTCTTGCATTTTTTATTTTATATATAATAAATGGTTAAATTGAGAACCTAAATCCACCTGAACGCCTTCTAAAATCAGCAGGGCACGAGTCAGGTCACGTACGCTCTGTGTCAGTTAGCATGCTAGTGTTTCCAGCCTCCCTATCTACGAGTCCTACGGCTGTAGTGCTTTCTGAAAACATCCCTGTTCTAATGGACAACAGTGAGCGCAAACCATCTCCCCTTCACCAGTGTTTAGTCAGGTTACTGGCAGATGGTCTCCGGTCCCCTGTTTAAAACCATCCTCCTCCATGGCCCGGGGCGGTGGTGAAGCCTGAGACGATCGGAGGTCGTGCTGTCTTAATTGCTGCACTCATGTGAGCTTTACTGCTGAGGAACAACAACTCGACTCGCTGCATTATTGATGGAGGAGACACAGCAGCACTTACAGGCCAACAGAAACACTGGGTGATGTCACGCCGGGGTCGGCACCACTCTGACGGGCCTCGCTCTGGGTTCTGTGTGTGTGTGTGAGTGTGTGAGGGACCTGCTCATCCATCACAGCCACTTACGAGCCATAGGATCTGTTGGGTGCGCAGACTAAATCACGTTAGCTCGCACTGCACGTACTGTATACCTGCTGCCTTAAGCGGACGCAAGCTCACAGAGAGAGATTTAAACACGTTAAAGACATGGTACAAACACACCTGCTGCATATTAGACATTTTTTTTCTCAGACTTCAGTTTCTCGGTGTGAATTCTTACTCGATCGGGTGATATCATTACATCGGCCATTTGCACAATGCTAAATGTGGTTGTTATTCCTGTTGTGTGTTGTCCTGTTCTGCACACACAGATGTTACAACATCATCAAGTTATGATGAGAATTGGCAATGCTTTTGAATCCCAATTTAATTTCTTATTCTGAATCGAGGTAACATACAAGATGTAAATTTGAATTTAAGGACGTAGAATTAAAACAGAAAGAAATTCATAGAACTGGTGTAAGTGTTGTACTTTGAATTTATCAATCACCAGTATAGAAAAATCATCACACTTCTTTTGATGCACATACATTTTTTGTGTGTAGTTTTAGCAACAGAAATATTGTTTAATATTTTTATTTAATACAATTTACAATATTATTTTATTATTTAGACATATCTTACACAGACTATTAAATGCAGATACACATAAATATTTGTGTAGTTTTAGTCGCACAAGTAATATTTAATATTATAAATAAATATTTTATTAAATAAAATGAACAATATTTCTTTATTATTTAATAAACATCTTGCACAGACTATTAAATCTTCTGATATTTTTTGTGGTTTTAGTCACACAAGTAATATTTAAACAATTTACACATTAAATATTAAACATTTAAATAATATTTTTTAAATAATTGCAATTATTATTATAAATAATAATTAATATTTTATATAAATTAATTTAAAATGTATTTAATTCTAAATTGTGTCTATTTAGACAATTAAAAAGTGTGGTGACAATTATTGTTATTAAAATTAATATTTTTTATGTATTAAGTCTATATTTAAACAGTTTACACATTAAATATTAACCATTTAAATAATATTATTTAAATAATTGCAATTAATATTATAAATAATAATTAATATTTTATATAAATTAATTTAAAATTATTTAATTCTAAATTATGTCTATTTAGACAATTAAAAAGTGTGGTGACAATTATTGTTATTAAAATTAATATTTTTTATGTATTAAGTCTATATTTAAACAGTTTACACATTAAATATTAACCATTTAAATAATATTATTTAAATAATTGCAATTATTATTATAAATAAAATAAATAACAAATATAAATTAATTTAAAAATTATTTAATTCTAAATTATGTCTATTTAGACAATTAAAAAGTGTGGTGACAATTTTTTTATTAAAATTAAAATTTGTTACGTATTAAGTCTATGCACTAAGATTCTACACATCAGAGGACACACATTAATGAAATTATGCTTTGTCAGTTATGTTTGACTAATGGAATTCCTCTAGCTATTCTGAATCTCTTTGAATTGGAACTTGCAAGAAATTCCCCGTCTTATGATTCCATTTCAAAATCTTATAGAATTTGGCTAATTATATTTAAACTCACACTCATTGAATATTCAAATTCACACTCATTAAATATTCAAATTCTCAACATTCTGACAGAAAAAAAAATGTTCCTCACAAGGAACCTGCAATTTTAAGTTTCAACCACAGAGAGAGCCCATAATTAGAGTTTGATGATGTCAATCACTGCGGTGTCACCAAACTGATCATCTAGGGGATTTACAACTGTCACTCCAAAAGCAGTGCAGTGTGTGTGTGTGACCGGTAAAACACCTCAAATGCCCTCAAATGAAAATGTCACTGACAAACGTGTCTCTTTCTGCAGCGGTGGATGTCTCTGACCGTAAAACAGAAAAAGGTCGGTGTCAGAAGAGAAGACAAAAAGATCTCTGACAGTTACTGCCATAACACGAGAGGCATCTTAACTTGCCCATAAACGTGTTTGTGTTGGAGAGAATAGCTTAATGCTATTGGAGCTCTGTCACTCCGGCTGCCGCGCTGTGAGATGAAGCGTTTAGCGCTTAGCCGAGGTGTTTCATTTCTGACAGCCGAGCCGCAGTGTGAGAGAGATGACTGACAGCCTTTAATGAAGAGTGTGTGAGAGAGCCAGAGAGACACGGAGAGGGACGGAAAGGGGGATTACAGGTCTATGGCGAACATGACTCTGTGACACACAGCGATGCATAGGCCTTCGGCTGCGACTCATAACACCGTTACCATATTAACATGATGGAAAACAAAGAAAGAACTGAGCTAAAGCGTAAAAGGTGAAAGTGATATTGCTCACACACGCAAGAGAGTTTGTTCATGCATCAACAGATGTTTCTCCTAGAATTAAACACTTATGACATACACTCACTTAAAGGATTATTAGGAACACCTGTTCAAATTTTCATCAAAAAAAGAGGCTACAATTTGCAAGAGCTCACCAAAATTGGACAGTCGAAGACTGGAAAAATGTTGCCTGGTCTGATGAGTCTCGATTTCTGTTGAGACATTCAGATGGTCGAGTCAGAGTTTGGCGTAAACAGAATGAGAACATGGATCCATCGTGCCTTAGGCCCCTTAGTGCCAATTGGGCATCGTTTAAATGCCACGGCCTACCTGAGGATTGTTTCTGACCATGTCCATCCCTTAATAGAGAGCCTAAGTCCCTCCCCTTCCGGTCTCCCTTATTTCGGAAAAATATTGTATGGTAGTCAATGGCGAGAGACAACAAATATTTTGATCTCGTTTGAATTGTGCCCTGAATTACACATATGATGTTTGTCAATTTAATAGATACATTTTAAAGTAAAGAAAGTCGCAGTTTGATGTAAAACCGTTGAGGTATAAGACTGTGAAAATACGTAATTACAAAGACTACAAACCCCAAAGGTGCATATTTTCTCTCAATGAATGTAGCTAACTTTACTGAGGCTAATGTCTGTCATTGTTTCTATAATCTTACGTTATAATCGCAACGTTACGCCGTCATACCTGAGTGTTTTGTACGAGACTGCAGCGGATCTCGCTCGTTGTTTTGCTTCCCGGGAGATGTAGTTCACAGAGCGATTTTCACATAAAACTAAATGTTACTCTTCTGTTTTATGACAAACTGTGACGTTTTTAAATTTCAGAATTATCTTTTAAATTGACAAACATCATATGTGTAATTGAGGCCACAGTTCAGACGGAATAAAAATATAAGTTGTCTCTCCCCATTGACTACCACACATATTTTTTCCGAAATAAGGTCCCATGAGCCGGAAGCGGAGGGGCGGGACTTAGGCTCTCTATGGCCACCATTAAGGCAGTTCTGAAGGCAAAAGACAGTTTCTGGTCTCATTGACTTCCATAGAAGGAAAAAAAATATACTATGGAAGTCAATGAGACCAGAAACTGTCTGGTTATTGATATTCTTCTAAATATCAGAAAATCAGCTGAATACATTCGAAAACGGTAAAACCCAACTGTTTAACTCTGGGGGAGTGGTAAAATGAGCCTATTTCCAAAAAAAGTGGAGTATCCCTTTAAAGGGATAGTTCCACCATAAAGAAGACGTTTTAAACATGTATTTTTGTCCAAGCAGTGAAAGTCAATGGCTTCCAATGTTATTTCGGACCCCATATATATATATATATATATATATATATATATAGTCAGAGAGTCTCATCTATGTGGCCGTTTTGGCCACAATAAGCTGCAAAATGGATCAGACTGTGTGTCGTACACAAGAAAGGATCCTCTGTAATATAAAGTGTGTTACTGTGAGTGAGGTTCATGTTGGTAGGTGTGTGGGATGAGGATGGTACAACACAGCTGCAGGAATATCACGTTTCAGACATAATCAGAACAGATTGACTCCTGATTGCCTCAGAGTTGGACCAAACACATCTCTCTCTCTCTCTCTCACACACACACACACACACACACATTGTGTTTTCAAGTTTATGGGCCATAGACACTGATTTTACACTGAACAAACTGTATTCTCTCCCCTAACACTAACCCCTAACCTACACATCACACAAAATAGCATTTAAACATTTTCATAAAGCACCACCTAGTATGATAAATAAGTTTTCAAGTTTTCAAACAAGCACAAAGATTTCAGATATTGCCATCTTTGGGTATTTAGTCCCCATAATGTAGGGTTTACCAGTCCACACATACACACGCACGTATCCGCACACAACACGGCCATATGCACAAACTCAAATAATTCACACACACACACACAAAAAGATTATTCACCAAAAGCACCATTTAGTTAATTTCTTCTCAGGAGTCTCAGACCATCATAAGGACTCTAATGGGTTATAATTATCAGCATTAACCGTGAATATGCATCATTTATCCTCTTCTTGCTGTTTTATGCTCTTCCAAACCCGCGTGTCAAATGGCATTTCCAATTTCATCCGAGCATTTACCCAAAATGTTACCGAGGATTAATGAATAGGAGACGGGACTGTAATGGATCATCGGGTGAGGCACGTTAGGACACATCATCAAAAGAGTGTGAGGGCTCTCTTACTCACTTTTGCTAAACAGCTGAAGATTGTTTGCATGATACGCTGACACCAGATCAGCTAAAGACCAGCACGCTGAAACAAAACCATGCTGGCGCTGCTTCCCTTTCTGCAAACGCCCCCAGGTTTGGCCCTTCGGGGCCGGGCGTGAAGTTAAAAAACCCCGGGCCTCATCTGTCAACCAAACCATCACGAAGCATCAGGGTTCCTCACATCCTGAGCGTTCATCCGGAGATCAGAATCTCCTCATTTCCCAAGTAACAAATGAGGGCGCTACAAAAGACGATTGGTTTTAGCGGATCTGCGCTACACTGATCTGGAAAAGCCTCAAAGGGTGCTGAGACGTCTTTTAATTCATTAGTGCCTAATGGCTGAGAGTGTGTGAAGTCAAATGTGTGGAAAAACAGCTTTACGGCTCGGTAGTTAATAGCTAGAGATTATCAATCCGTCATCATGTAGAACTACATCTCGATTTCGGGTTAAAGGCCAGCGGTTTGCTCTTAAACGGAAAACACACAGAGAGAATTACAACCTCATACTTCACTTAGCAATCAGACCTGATTTATTTGCCTATATATATAACATATCTTTAACATATACTTGAATGGAAAAAATACTTCCAGAACCAGTGCCACTTAAAAGGGGAGCGGGAACTCTTCTAAACATCCAAACCATTCAGACTCACTTTGCATATACTTTTCAATACATAGGTCTTGTTTTCATATTGCTATATGATTAGGCATCTCTAGGATCCTGCTTCAGAGACCAGTGTCATCTTAAGTTTCAGAAAACACAAGCAGAGATGATCACAGGAAGCCAGCACATGTGGGCCCTGCTTTAAGAAACTGTAGTTCCCATTCTTACAACCTTTTCAAGTCATCCCCTTATAATCTGAGTGAAAAGATGGAAGAATGACAAATCAATGTTTACATTCCTTCTCTTAAGTGCTTTAATGATTTTAGGGTGTGTGTGATGAGGGTGTGTTGGCGTTACACTGGAAGTAACCCAATAGTGGTACCATGGTACAGTATCAGAAGACACATAACAATGATGCATATCATGATATTAAATGACTATATGTACTTCATTTATACATAGCATATTAATATCAATATTATGGCATGTGGTGTTTGTCATTAAAGGGATATTTCACTTTGAAATCATTTTTTTAGTATGTTTTAGCTCACCTCAAGGGCATCCAAGATGTAGGTGTCGTTGTTTCCACAGTAGTTTCAATTTTGATATTTTTAGGTCAAACTGTTGGTGTCTGTCAGTCATATAATGGAGGTCTATGGTCACCACCTCAAAGAGCATGCACAGGCAAGTCCAAATTGTAAAATAAAACAAAACTTGTAAATGTAACAGTATTTATATCGTTTTTACCTCTTGTAACCACAGCCAGAAAGCGCCCGTGCCCTCAGATCACTTGGATGTTTCTGTGGTTACAAGAGGTAAAAACAATATTAGTTTTCTCACACAAACCGCTCGTTTCGTGTCTTAGGCCATCAATGTGTACTTACATTTATGAGTCGTTAAATCGTGTTTAATTTGGACTTCTCTGTGCATGCTCGTTGAGGTGGTGACCATAGACCTCCATTATATGACTGAGAGACACAAACGGTTTGACCTAAAAATATCCAAATTTAAAATACTGCGGAAACAAAGACACCTACATCTTGGATGCAATTGAGGTAAGATAAAACATATCAAAACTTAATTTCAAAGTGAACTATCCCTTTAAATGTACCCCAAAAATTATTTTGTTAATTGTTTAGTTTTTTCACAATGATTTTCCACTCTCTCAGAACCTCAGTCATCAGCCTCATAAAGTTTTTTTTTTAACTTGTTTTCCAGTAAAAATATCTAAAAACCATTAAAACAAGATCAATTTATTTGAGAAGCAACACAGTATAAGATATCAATATATATATATATATATAATTATTATTTAAAGATACCATGTGTATTTGTCTTGATTGACATATTAAAGTAATGTCAACGACAGACATGAATTTACTCATAAATCCAAACCGGCTGTTCTAAAAACCCAAAGGGTGTTTCAGATGGAGCCTTTGGCAGAACAGCCTTAAGTTCTGAACCAACAAATTTATGTCAAATTTTTCACAATAAAGTCATTTCACGCTTACGGAGCCACGATGAGGGAGTATGAAACAGTTCATGTTACTCATTACTTGTCTTCTGATCTCTGACTCTACAAAAGACAACCAGCTTCACTTGCTTACACACAAGCACACATGCGCACACACACACACACACACACACACACACACACACACACACACACACACACACTGACTGAAGAGCACTCAGCATCATCAGCTGTCAGCACAGGGTCTGCACGGTTTCGAGGGCTGTCGAGTGGAAGAAGGTGTGTGTGTGTGTGTGTGTGTGTGTGTGGAGGGGGTGCTTTGGAATTAAATTGTCAGTAGTGGGACCGACAGGCGACGAAACGACTGGAGAGGTGAGACAGCAGCTCTTACACAGAGTCATCAAACCCGTCACAGAAAGCTTCTCTCAACAGACCTGTCAGCGTGACGGAGGATGAAAGAGGAACACAGCGAGAGAGCTTTGCATATACTGTCTCTGATTTCTATATTGAATCCACGCAGTGTCTTTCATTTTATATGAACCTGAAGATATGTTGAACTTTAAGAGCTCAACAGGAGCTGCTACAAGACGACAAGTCATAAACCTGTCTCGATACACATTTCCTGCTGTTTTAGTCATCTGTTATTTCGCTGTAATACTGCAGATAAACCCAACTATGAGCAGCATGCAAAACAGAGAGAACTGTGAAGAGTCGCTTTAAAATCACTCAGATGCTCTGTTGTAGTTGTAGGAGTAGTTCACTTTAAAAAAAAAACTTTTGCAGATACTTTACTCGCCCCCCATATCATCCAAGATGTCCACGTCTTTCTTTCTTCAGTCGAAAAGAAATTAAGGTTTTTGATGAAAACATTCCAGGATTTTCTCCATATAATGGACTTCAATGGGAACCAAACGGTTCAAGATCCAAATGAGAGTTTCAGTGCAGCTTCAAAGGGCTTTAAACGATTCCAAACGATGAATAAGGGTCTTATCAAGCTAAACGATCGGCCATTTAAAAAAAAAAAAGTTTAAGTTTTATAAGCATGAATGCTCATCTTGCTCTGTTCTGTGATGCGCGTTCGTGAATCGTGACTCTCCTGTTCAAACTCGTTCATCAAAATGAACAATTTTTTTTCCGAGTCATTTGGTTTATTCAACGACAAAAGGACAAAATGATTCGAAAAAAGATTTGTTCATTCATTGTGTGATGTTGTTTAAAGCCCTTTAAAAAACTTTCATTTGGACCTTGAACCATTTGGACCCCATTGAAGTCCATTATGGAGAAAATCCTGGAATGTTTTCATCAAAAACCTTAATTTCTTTTCGACTGAAGAAAGAAAGACGTGGACATCTTGGATGACATGGGGGGGGGGGAGTAAATTATCAGCAAAAGTTGTTTTTTTTTAAAGTGAACTACTCCTTTAAGTCAAAGGTGTGACTAGAGACAAAGAAAAAGAAGTCATAGAGATACAGTACATAGATGGATATTAAACCAAATGTTTAGAATTGATTCTCCAACGAGTCCGAAGCTAAAATCCCTTTTAAGAAAAAAGGGGTTCTAGTGAAAGCATGTTTCCGTATAGAATAACAAATGAAATGTGACTTTTTATCTCACAATTCTGCCTATTTTCTTGCAATTGTGACATATCTCCCCATTCGGACATAAAATTCCGAGTTCACATCTCAGATTTCCGAGAAAAAAGTAAGAATTGTGAATTATGAAGTCTGAAGTGTGAGATTAAAAACTCAAAATTCGGATACAAAAAAAGTTGGCAGCTGCCAAGCCACTCCCTAGCAACCAAACAGAGTACCCTAGCAACCATTTAGAATAGTGAGATATCAACTCACAGCTGCAAGAAAAACTTCAACATTGTCAGATATAAACTTATCTTCCACAAATTGCAACATTATTACTTACTATTCGAACTTTATTAGTTCTGACTTTTTTCAAGTTTGAATAAACTCAGAATTGAGAGAAATAAAGTCAGAGCTGTGAAATGAAAAGCTTCCACAGTCTGATGCCATTTGAAAAGGTTTTTAAAGACCATCATGAAATCAAAACAGGATTTGTTACTATGGTTTTGAAATTTGCGGCAAGTAGTCAATGTCTTTTTGCAAAAACGGTAAGGTCACATGTACGGCAGTGCACTCCCAAAAATTGGAGTGGATACTGATATATACATGTGTGTTCAGCTGCTGATCAAAAGAATCTGCAGTCCTTAAGCATTCTGATAACTACTCGTCAGATAAAGAGATCTCCATATTCTACTGGGTTAAAGCAGTCTCAGCACAGCTGTGTGAAAACTAGGCTTTAGTCACAGAATGCTGGTAGTGTCTTGCAACACCTGCACGGATCACTGACCTCCCTTTAACAACACGAGACGGACGAATCAAGCTAATCAACTTGCCATATTTAAACCCTCTCATAAATCTGCTGGCTTTATATCGAAGGTACTTCCTTTATTCCGTATCCGGTTACCGAGGCGTGTTCTGGCGCTCTCTCTCTGCCTTCGCAACTAATGCATTTTCCTCCTGGGCCGAGCGAGGCCTGCGCAACTGGACAACCTCACATCAATGTGCTGAAAACGAACACTACTTCGCTTGGGCTTAATCCAGATATTTCTTCCTTGACATTTTTATGGAAGGTCCGAGCAGAAGAGTATTGAAGTTGCATTACACTGGAACAAAACAAGCCTTTAGCTACAGTAGCCAAGAATCTGGGCACGGAGAGCAGGCGCAGATGTGTGAGATCAGGTTTCAGGTGAGGCTGAAGCGCCTGTGAAGAAACTGTGTGTCTCCACAAACACGAGAGGTGAGAAAAGCTTAACATTTCCACAAACCGCCATAACAGGCCGAAGCGAATCCGCTGGTCTCTACACTCTTAAGAAATGGTTCCATTTAGAACCAGAAATGGTTCCATCCCCCGCTTCATATATGGAACTCTAAAATGGTTCTATATAGAACCATTTTTTTTGGTAAAAGGTTCTATTGGCCATGTATGGAACCCCAGTGTTCTATATCCCAGAGGAACCCTTTTTTTAAGAGTGTATAGAACCTTTTAGGGGTTCCAAATACGTAGCGCTGATAGAACCTTTTAAGGTTCTATATAGAACCTTTTCTTCTAAGAGTGTAGCCTAACAGCAGTGACGGCTAAGCCAGTTGTAGAGCAACGATGGATTCAGCGGATTAATGTTCAGACTCTGCAAACATAAACATGGCTGAAAATGTAACATCACAACTGAAATGCCCTTCGGCCAACGTGAGACTGGATCCGGGCCTCAGTCAGGACAAGTGGATTGACCTCGCTTCTGTAACATGAGAAAGAGCAGCACTCTGGAATTCACAAACTTTCATCTCGCCAGTCTAAACCTTTCACCGCGGTCGGCTCAAAGTGTGTGTGAGCCGTCACGTGTCTGCTGAGTGGATGAGCAGAGACCTGCGCTCGGACTCACGCAACCGGGAACGTTAATGCTGACTTCAAGTCTTGCCTGGAAATTAATCTCTCTTTTTTTCAGTTTCGAAAGGCAGATTAATAGAGAAGTTGTAATTGTTACTAATTTAGGCTACATAATTGTAACTCACAATATTAATTTATATCACAATTGTGGCTTTATTATACCAATCCGTTTTTCCTATTCTTACAATTGTGAGTGATTGAGTGAATATAGCAGTAAAAATACATAATATAAAAAGTAAAAATAATAAAGTGTAATTAACAAAACAGACAGGAAGAACTTCCATCAAAATCGCGATTAATCGCATCCAAAATAAAAGTTTGTGTTTACATAATATATGTGTGTGTAGTGTGTGTGTGTGTGTGTGTGTGTGTATATATATAAATACACACACATGGATGTAAGAATTTTTATTTATATATAACATATTTATATTTATATATTATATAAATTATAAATAAATCTATATACAGTATATACATGAAAATATCTCTTAAATATATTCAAGCATGTGTGTGTATTTATATTTATAAAATAATTATACACAGTGCACCCACATTTATTATGTAAAAACACAAACTTTTATTTTGGAAACAATTAATCGTTTAACAGCCCTAATACATACACACACACACACACACACACACACACCCACATACACACACATATATATATATATATATACACAGTATATACTCTACATATAAACTATAGTATAGTATACACAACACAAATAGATATTAGAGCCCGACCGATAAAGGATTTTGAAGGCCGATACCGATACAAACATTTTTGGGTTTTAAAATCCGATATTCCGATATATCGGCCGATATTTTATTTATTTATTTATTTTTTTAAACTGGAGATGATTAGTCACAAATTTTGTCATGCTTATTTGAGTTAAGAGAACTGATGGGATGTTCTTTTAATTGTTATTCAAGCAATGTATGTATCGTGACCAACTCAACGAGTGTTGCCAACAGGAACCGTGTAGAGTGCCCTCTGGTGGACAAACTACACAACACTCATGACATGGTCCAAGCGTGTTTCGTCCGTTTTTATTTTATTTTTGAAATATTCATTTATCGGCCATTATAACTGCCGATACCGATAGTTTGGAAAATGCCTAATATCGGCCGATAATATCGGTCTGCCGATATATCGGTCTGGCACTAATACATATATGTATATGTCTGTATTTATATGTCTATATATAGCCATACATATAGGCTACACTGCATGTATGTATACATGTAAATGTATGTATATATACACAATACATCACTCACAAACACACACACACACACACGAGACCGAAAGAGACCGAAATGTAGGCTACTTCTATATTCCCTTGTCTAAGATACAAGTTCATATTAGAAAAGAAAAAAAGACACAGTAGGTGTGACTGTGAACAAGCATCCTCTTTAAACTCACTATTCCTCATCTCTCACAACCGAGGTCATACGCAGTCCAAATCTGAACTCTTTTCATAGATTTCATCAACAGCTTTACTGTGCGGTTTTGCACCATTGAAAAACATTTCTTAAAAATGAAAAAAAAAAAAAAATAGCAATGACAGACCTATGGTAACTGCAAAGCTGTTGTGATTCCCCTTGTTCGGGGTGTTTGGCATTCGTCAGATTCCACTGAATCGGTTATTTCCGAGCCCGATCAGACCTGTTGATGCCGAGATATTCTGGCAGCGTACAGATCCGTTTAATGAGTATTTGTGTGGGAAGGTGAAGCGTGGAGAAAAGAGTTCAGCCTTTATCTGCCGTGTCATCACTCATCACAGAGCAGTTCAGCAGGGTTCACCTGAACTGAGACACACCAACTATTGACATGAGTTACCTGACTGATGGCTCTACACACACACTCACAAGTGTGCAAACACAGAGAGGCTTATACACACATTGTTCAAACACAAACATACAATCTCACGCACTTAAAAGACAAACAATGTCAGTTGCAAGTAAACAAGCACATACTCGCGGGTGTACTGCCAACGGAGAGCTTTGCATAAAATACTCTGCTTCTTTAAAAAGTCTTCACATGCTGGTGCTACCAGAAAACACTACATCATCTTCATTTTCAAAGAAATCAAGAGCCCTATCAAGGGTCCCTATAGGTCACATTCAGTCTGTGAGATCGTTTCATTCGGCTTTAAAATGTACCAGTCCTTAAATCTGCCTGCAAATAACTTTTCACTTTCGTTTTTTTCGACTTTGGATTTTCTGCAATTTTCTTAAAGGTTTTCTATACAGTAGCCAGATAAAAATAATAATAATAAAAAATATATAAACATAAATAAATAAATAAATAAATAAATAAATAAATAAATAAATAAATAAATAAATAAATAAATAAATAAATAAATAAATAAAAAATACATAAAATAAATGTATATATTTTATATTCATTCAATTAATAATAAATAAATGCATAGATAAAGAGCACTATATATATACACTCTAAAAAATGCTGGGTTATTTCAACCCAAATTTGGGTCAAATATGGACAAACCCAAATGTTGGGTTAAAAACGTACAGCTGAAAGTGAAAGTTAAAGTTGGGTTTAAACTTTAAATGACATTTTTAATTCAACATTTGGGTTTGTCCATATTTGACCCAATTTTGGGTTAAAACAACCCAGCATTGTTTAGAGTGTATGTATATATATATATATCTGTGTGTGTGTGTGTGCAATACTTTTATTGCAATTGTTATTTCATGTATATATATATATATATATACACACACACACAGTTATTTGTGTTTATTTATAATGCTTTAATGCAATACATTTAATATATTCGCCTATGTACTTAATTACACTCTAAAAAATGCTGGGTTGTTTTAACCCAACTTTGGGTCAAATATGGACTAACCCAGCCGTTGGGTTAAATTTTTACATTACATTTTTAACCCAACATTTCGGGTTTGTCCATATTTGACCCAAAATTGGGTTAAAACAACCCAGCATTTTTTAGAGTGTACATATATTCATGTTTGCACTCTAAACAATGCTGGGTTGTTTTAACCCAAATTTGGGTCAAATATGGACAAACCCCTATTGTTGGGTTAAAAAATGTAATTTCAAAGTTCAACCCAACTTCAACTTTAACTTTTAAACTGTACATTTTTTAATTGCATTTTTAACCCAACATTTGGTTTTGTCCATATTTGACCCAAATTTGGATTGAAACAACCCAGCATTTTTTAGAGTGTGTATATGACTCAATACATGAAGAAATAAATTATAGAAAAATAAATGTTTTTATTATTAAATTATATAACATAATTATACATAAAAATATAAAAAATACAATATATTATAAAATACATGTGTACACACACACACACACACACAGTGCCAAAAGACCCTTAGAGAGTATTAGCGGTGTGTCAGACCAGTTCAGTCTTTTGGGCTGCAATCATTTTCTCGTTAGGCGTTAATGCATTCCTCTCCCCCGTCCCACTGCAGGGCTCATGCACACCGAGTTTATTTTAACCCTCTTAATTAGAGATGGGACAAAATATTCTGTGCCAGACACTCCTACAGGGCACCACAGCAACCCTAAACACAAATACTGTTCATTAGATCGGTCCTTTAGCTTCCACGACTGACTCTGCCACTGAAAGGCTGACCGGATCGATTTGGAGGTGTTTGTGAAGACATAATGAAGTCCTCAGACGGTGTGTTTCTTCGAGAGTGAAGCAGGGCAGAGGCCACTAGCAGACTCGCTGTTACTCTCAGATTTATTAGACTCAGCCTGGAGGTCCAACGGTGAACCGTAATAAATGATATCAAAGCGGCCGTATTTCTAGATAACGACGTTATCAGCTAAAATCTCACCTCAGGATCTCCGGGATAATATATATTATTGATCTGCGCACCTTTTTAATCAAACATACATGAAATGGACTGATCAAGAACTTTGCTAACACACCTTTAGGCCTGCTCTAAAACGGATTGCAAATGAACAGCAAAGATAGCCTGCAAGTATTCATCTCCTCAAACGACCCTTCTTCTAATACCAGATACAAAGGTTTTACTGTAGGAGAGGTTTCAGTATATACTGTACACTACCAGGCAAACATTTGGACACACCCGCTCATCCTTTGGTATAGTTTTTCAGTTTTAAGCATAATAATAAAGTCAACAAACCAACAAAACAAAAAAACAAACAAACGGAAGTATGAGAATTATCAAGTGTTTGAGCTTTGCCGAAAACTTCATTAGATACATCCTGGGACGCTTTTTACACAAATATGATGGACACCTGTTTATCTATTCAACTCATCCATTAAAGTGTATAAATAATTTTAGTGTTGTAAAGAAGAAATTCTTTATTATGGAGAGATAATCTTTGACTGCAAATCAAGTCTATATACTGTTAACTGAAACTAAAACTATATAAAAAAGATGTTTATTTGAAATAAAATGCCAAGGCATCATTTCTAATTTTCATTTGATGTTTTGATGTTCATATGAACTTGATGTACTAAAATACTTTAAACTGACATATATAATAATATTAGAAAATGACAAAAGTACGGAAGTGTATTGCATTCAGAAAAAAATCGACTCACTTTTTCTGAATTAACGAGTTAAATATCTCAGAATTACGAGCTAATTTTTCATGAAAAAAAGTTTTTGCTCTGTTTTTCTGAATTAACAAGTTAATTATCTCAGATTTACAAGATAATTTTTCAGGGAAAAAAGTTTTTGCTCTGTTTTTCTGAATTAACAAGTTAATTATCTCAGATTTACAAGATAATTTTTCAGGGAAAAAAGTTTTTGCTCTGTTTTTATGAATTAATGAGTTAATATCTCAGAATTACGAGATCATTTTTCTTGAAAAAAAAAGTTTTTTCTCTGTTTTTCTGGATTAATCAGTTAATTATCTCAGAATTACGAGAATTTTTCAAGGACTTTTTTCTTTGTTTTTCTGAATTAACGAGTTAATTATCTCAGAATTACGAGATATGTTTTTCAAGTTTTTGCTCTGTTTTTCTGAATCAACTAATTATCTCAGAATTATGAGAAATTTTCATAGAAAAAAGTTCACAGTTTTTCTGAATTAATGAGTTTTTGAGATTAATTCAGAAAAACAGAGTATAGATTTTTTTTTCTTCAAGTGAATGCAATACGCCTCAGTACAAAAGAACACAATAAAATTATTAAAACTTTGGCTAAAATGAAAACGGAAAATATTAATAAAAACTAAAATAGTATCTGATTTATATTAAAATAACACTGGACTTTAGACCATATGGTTTTTAAGATCACGATGAGAATCATAAATCCCAATCTCTGTACTCAAATGAAAACTATTTAATTAAATCACTGCCTCAAATCATAGTTACTTTTCAGACAAATTGCTGAATTGCCCTAGACTATTACATCAAATAAAACAATACTAAATGAATCATATTTAAAATGTACTTTTTGCATCAACATCATGCAAAAAACGCTTTATTACATTTCATTATGGTTTAACCGCAAAAAAATGCAGGTAGGGCATGTATAATTGAAAATGAAGTGAACATGAACCTAAAGCGCATTCATTTACTTTAAAATGGAGAAAAATGCTTGTGCATGCAAGCTGTAAACTCTTCCACAGCCTCTCTCTCTCTTTCTCTCTCTCTCGATACATGAGGGCTTATTTGTGTGAGCTCATTATGATTAATAACGCGCAGACTGTGGATGCTCCATTGTCACGAGAGAAAATGGAAAATGCAATTACCCGTTTGAGATGGCTGGGAAAACAGGACTCGATGAAGACTGACTGTACTATTGAAAAAACAGCGAGATAAAATGGCATGAAATTAAACAGTGTAGAAACCTCAGACGACAAAGCCAAATTATTCAAGTCCAATCTAGACTTCACAAATAACCATTACTGGGGGAGACTACGTTGGGTAACACTGCTGAACATATTGCATTAATTAATGGTTGTAGTAATAAAAATAACAAGCATCTTCACAAGTTGTGACCAAATCATAGATCAGCATAAAATCACCTATGAAAACACACAATAAACTAAGGTCATCAAAGCATTGACCTGTGAAATTAAGTATTTAAAGGTTTAGGTCACCCAAAAATGAAAATTATCCCACACTTATAAATATTTTTATCCCACAAAAAAATATTTTCATGAATTGTAATCACAACATTTTTCTTTTGTCAAATCAACTTAAATAATTTATGAAGTTCATATAACATCATATTTTGAGTTTCTGATGATTAAATCAATCTCCTTCATTGGATTAACTCAATTAATTCTTTTTTTTTTAAGTTAAACCAACAATATTTTTTTACAGTGCATAAGCCATTCTAGGTATACATGACTTTCTTTTTTCAGTCGGGTCAGAGGTCACTCGTCCTCCGAAACTAGACTTGTTACCGTAAGCTTATAGTTTATAAAGTTATAATTATGGATATTTTTTTCTTACAAAAACGCATCGCTTCAGAAGGCCTTTATTAAACCAAATACACCTATAGGGTGGCTTTAGGGTAAGTAGGATTATTTTCATTTTTAGGTGAACTCGCCTTTTAAATCGCATATCCAAGAATATGGATTCACTTTATTTTTGATTATTACGCGGTTAGGGGTTAGTAGAATAAGTTGACATAATTGAAAAGTTAATTTTAATAATTAAAATTTAGTTTTATTAATTGTTATCAGTTATGTTCATTAGGGTTTTACTTAATTTATATTACATTTCTAGCTAAATAACGTCATGTGTGCTAATGTGATTTTGTTATGTATTTGTGGAGGACACACTGAAAATGCTGGGTTGTTTTAACCCTACACTCTAAAAAATGCTGGGTCGTTTTAACCCAATTTTGGGTCAAATATGGACAAACCCGAAATGTTGGGTTAAAAATGTAATGTAAAAATTTAACCCAACGGCTGGGTTAGTCCATATTTGACCCAAAGTTGGGTTAAAACAACCCAGCATTTTTTAGAGTGTAATTTGGGTCAAATATGGACAATCCCAAATGTTGGGTTCAAAATGTAATTTAAAATCTTCAACTTTCACTTTTAACTGTAAATTTGGGTTGAAACAACCCAGCATTTTTTAGAGTGTAAAAATGACGGACTTTTTTACAGTGTGCATCATCTTTATCAAAATAATTTCTAAGGATTTCTTATATGCTAAAGTGCAAATGATGATTTTTTTTCTTTGCCCCTATTTTACCCTGAGATATATGCACCGTCTTCCCAAAATTTAATGCAAATGCCATGTAATTAAAGTCATTCAGTGCTGTTATAGGATGGGCTATAAGGCCAGTTTGATAGACACCTTATTGAGTTAATGCTGCAAGGACTCATTCCAAACGGCCTAAATTGCAAGGCCATCAATCTCAGCTAGTGTTTTTCCTCACTCAAAGGCAGTCATCAATTAGGAGGCTGGTGCTCCCTGTGTTCTGGCCCAGACGCTGGGTCCTCCCATCTAATACAACAGGCCTGTCTGTGCTGAGAATGTGCAGGGATGGGTGGAGAGAGCGAGAGAGAGAGAGAGAGAGAGGGGGGGGGGGGGGGGGTGTATGATAGACAGCACTAAGCCTGAGGGTACATCATTATTACCAAAAGCCACCTCTCTCTCTCTATTTTTTCACCATGTATTTATCTGTACACTCTAAAAATGCTGGGTTGTTTTAACCCAACGTTGGGTCAAATATGGACAAACACTGGGGTAAAAATGTAACCCAATGGCTGGGTTTGTCCCTATCTGACCCAATGTTGGGTTAAAACAACCCAGCAATTTATAGAGTGTATTCTCTCTCTCTCTCTCTCTCTCTCTCTCTCTCTCTCTCTCTCTCTCTCAATGTATACAATTTACATAGTGTTTATATAAATTAAAGTCAATTAAAGTCATTGAATAATGACTTTAATTGACTTAAATTATAGTCATTATTCTTTATATATATATATATATATATATATATGTGTGTGTGTGTAAATAACACTATATATATATATATATATATATATATATAAATAAACATTATTTTTTTAATGCACATAAGGTAAGAAGTAAATTTAATTAGATTTTTTATTAATAACAACAAAAAGCCTAAGGAAAAATTAATTTATTTACCTAAATTATATAGCCTATAGGCCTATATTAAAGTAATACATTCTGTAATAGTGAGTTAGCGAATAAAATATATTTACACACACACACACACACACACACATTATTAAATAGGGTACATTTTAAATTGTATTATTAATATGCAAAAATTATTCAGGAACTCATCAAAACTGGCTAGATTATTTTTGTAGTTGAAGTACTGGTAAACATTTTTTGAGATGCTTTATGCTCAGTTCATTTGCACACTTGCTGTTTTTAATTTTGTCGCGAAATAGCAGCAGGATCAAAAGAGTGAACAAACTGTTATTGTTACATTGATTTGGACATTTCCCGTGTGTTTTCATTAAGTTGCCCCTCCTCCCCCGGGTAACGGGCTCCACCCCCGCAGGTGTCCGGCAGAAGGTCCCTCTCCGCCCGGGGCCCGCGGGCATCAGCGCTGGGTCCCTGCCGGTGGCGGCTGCTGGTGGACCAAATTAAATTACTGCTCGCGGTTTGTAAACAACACAAAGCCAATGATACGCTTAATTACGCTTTTGACACTTCAACGAGACGCGTGTAGAAACGCGATCGGAACGAAAGACACAAAAGATGGATTACAAGAAACACAATAATGCTTGAAGCAGATGCGTTTAAATTAAACATGTTTCCTCGTAGTGCTTTCATTGTTGCTCTATCTATCTATCTATCTATCTATCTATCCATCCATCCATCCATCCATCCATCCATCCATCCATCCATCCATCCATCCATCCATCCATCCATCCATCAATGTTATGTTTATCGTGCTTTCAGAGAACCATATGTGATTTATGTCTTTGTCAATACGTAAACTAATAATGCCCATATTAAACTTTGATTTCAGGTTAAATGCACATATAGGCCTATATGGCACAAATGAACCAATATGGTGTCAATCACCGTTAAATGGGAATTTCCTAACATTTCAACATTTTCATTAAAAAAAAAAAAAGAAACAAAAAAAAAAGAAATAGGGAGTCTTCCTCAATTACTAATCTGTAATCTATGAAGACATACAATTTGATTTAAATACAAGGCACCTTCGAATATGCCGAAAACAATTCAAACATAATTCCAGTGAAAGATCACATGAGGACAATTAATTTAATTAATTAATACATCAATGTACACACAAATAATTACACAAATAAACATATTTTAGTAAGTCATGTTTTCTTTTGTTTACGACCTGTGCAATGATCAATAAATTTATTGCCAGAAATGTCCTGAAATGGTGTAAGAAAATACACAATAATGAGAAAACAAGAGGGGAAAAAAAGTCATCCGTTTTACAATTGTTTTTTTTTTTATTTAGAAACATTGCATAGCCTACCAGATTATTGACATAGATATATCTTGCCTAAATTAGTTACATCGAATAGATTGAAAACCTCGAGTTAAAATATTTTTACTCAGTTAATATAAACATAAAAATTCCGATAATACATAATGATAAGTAAAAGAAAAGGCTAATTTCAAATCGCCTATAACAAACGCATGCATTCAAAAACAAATAAACAATGCTACCATGCGTTTTAATATTTTTTCTCTTATCTCATTCATTCAATAATAATATCAATAAACTAAAATAATTAAGCTCGAAATAAACTATACATCCAAAAAGCAAACAAAATGATTTTTCTTCCTTTACCATCCCTATTTCTCCTAAACGCCCTCTGCGCGCAAAATTCATATCGACAAAGTGAATAAAACAATTCATTATTCTAACACTTTATCTGTTCCAGGTCACACAAGACCTTGCGATGTTATCCCGTCTCCCCTGCCCTCACACCTCTCATTTAGCCCACATTACCAGATGACGTATCGGAGATCCCGGTGCGCTCTTTTGGCGGTCCGTCCAGTTGAAGCCGTCTGATCGGGCAAGCAGGCGCCAGGTTCTCCCGGGGGAGAGAGACAGTCAAGGACTGCAGCTCGAGATGCAGAATAACGTAATTCAATCTGCTCTGAATTCAACCTAATTACAGCAGAAAGCACAACAGTCATGGGAGGGATGGAGAATGGTGCAATGGATGCGAATAGTCTCTTTGACAGGCTCATCGGAGCGCGCACACACACAGACACACACACACACACACACACACGCATTTGAGGGGCACGAGGCCAAAATGCACACGAGGAAATGCTGAAGGTAAAAGGATGTACTGACACTAGATCAGCCAGAGGTGTTGAGCCATTTCTCTGCTGAAACGCACAAAGTCTTTTTTGAAGATTCTTGATTAAGAAGATTAAAGATCAAATAAAGAAATATATTCTAATTATAGGCCTGTAATAACAATAGCACAGTATTATATTTATAATGTATTAGGTTACACTTATTTTAAGGTGTCTTTGATACACTTACATTTAAGTAGGCTACTGGTTATATAAAATAACTATACAAGGTTAGGGTTTGGGGTTAGTTGCATGATGCATATCAACCCGATCACACTAAATGCGTCTCTATAGCACGCAGTGTGTTTATCACGCAATTTATACGCAAAAATGAGTTTTAACGTGCATACGCATGGGTTATTAGTGGTGTGGGTGCGTGCATTAATGTACACGCAAATGAACTGTAACATGTAATAATTACACTGTAAAATAAAGTGTTATAATTTATTATTAGTTGTTTGTTCCGCAATAGCAGTTGTATTTAAATGCACAACTGCAACAGTAAAAGATCGCCTTGCATTTAAAGTGAAAAACAGATGCAGTGCACAGTCAATCCTCATAATCTATAGATGGATGCAGCTGTGATGGGTGGGATTTTCCTTTCAAACCCACGTGCCGCGTTCATATTGAACATGTCGGCGGCAGGTGTTCTGGCGATTCATTTTAATGGCTGTTTGTTATGTTGTTTTTGTTGGACTGTTTCTCACCATTATAAAAAAAATCGACGTGAATTTGCTTAGATTGACAGCTAGTGTAAATAACTGGAGGCTCGGAGTAACTAGCCTATTTTGCTACTGGCTCATCTCATTCTTTATGTAGCGTTGCAATCGCCATTTGTCATGAGCTGTGCTGCTTGGTATCGCCTTCCAATCCCCGTGACACCATATTGAGCAAACACCATCACAGTTGTTTGCAAATCTCCAAAAGCGCCCTGAAACAGGTTATACACCCGGGAGGGCGCGGGGGTCACCGAATCTGTTGAAAGGCGCACTGTGACAAATTCTTTTTGTCTTCGCTTTGTCTTTATACTTTATTATCAGCATCGCCTGGAGATTCCGATTTATTAACGACCCCTATATACCCTCAACATCCTTGCCAAGATATCGCCTACGGGCAACCAGCTATAAGGGCTTTATATCAGGCTTGCACCGCCACTTTAGAAAGGCTTCGGGCATGAACCAAATTAGGTCGAAATTAAAGGGTTAGGGGGTGTTTAAACTTTAAAGTATGCACGTTCGTTTTACGTAGGCTAATCTCCACAAAAGTTAGAGTGCGCAAAATGCGCTCGCGAACAAAAATCGCATTCGCTTGCGGAGGTAACCATGGCAACAACTCAGACACTGGCATCAGATATTATATTCACATCACAAGGTACAAGAAAAAAATTCCATTTTTTTTTCGTCGAGCCCTGAAAATCACTGGCAGAACTAATTTCGAAAATTACGGTTTCATATTATGCATGCATTTTAGTTTTCTCATCTGAACATAGCGTTTTATACATTGCAATGTTTTAACAGGACATTAATTGGATGGATTTTAGAATAAACACTCCATTGCACCTAATGAAATGAAACAAGAGTTGGGTAGGCGCGGTTTGTCAGGTTCAATAATTCGAGAGCTTCTTAGTGTTAAAAATAATTACAACTTAAAGCAATTAGTAACCATTAGATAATATTTTGCCTCCGCGCGAAAATGTAATTGTGTTTAACATTCACTGCTGACGAAAACAACTCGAGAACGCGGGGAAGCGTTTGCTTCTGGAATTTAATTCAACTCAATAACAGCAAGAGAGAAACGCAATTAAAACATTTCCAGCACAGTTCATTTAGTCCGATAATAACTGTGGTTAAAATAAAGCAATCTTAGGGAAAATAAGTACTGCAGCAGGAATATGCATGTGCAAGAAATTAGATCTATAGAGCACAAAACGGCATTAGGGCCAAATCATGGAAATGAAAACCAGAAACTAATATTTAATCATGATTGTTAATTATGATTGAGCTTTATTTCTTAACTGGTTCGTGATGCTGATTATGACCCCAGATATGGGCCTTTAAAACCGTGATGCTCTCAAACTGAAAGCAAACGATTATGATGGCAGATGACAAACTTTAAAGAGAACCAACTCACAGTGTGATACAACACGACCTCGTGCAGTTAAAAGCCACGACTCCGGGATGCTTTATTCGACATCACTGAGAACCAACAACATGTTTTCCTGCTATTGACACACACACACACACACACACACACACACACACACACACGCACAGGAAGAGCGCTTCTTATTGATACAGCTTTGTATTCAGAAAATTGATTTTTATGCTTCCCTCTAGCCACTTTGTGCTGTGGAGAAATATTTTTATTCGTGCGAAAGCTGAAATAAGTGCGTAATAAAACGATGATATATTAAATTCGTTTTCCTTGCTTTCAGGTTTTATTATGCGCCATTTTTCATTTTTATTGAATTGAGAGCGGAGAATCTTCCACTGTAGCTTCAGGCAGAAAAAGGTTAAATTATTTGCGCCAATCACAGCGGCTTCTGCATCACTAAAGGCAACCGATGCTTCTCTGGCTCCAGCCTTTATTTTACGCACCCAAAGGCTACAGTGCACTTCAATGAAATTCACTTTCATTTGATTAAGCAAACGCATTGCCATGTGTAGCTGCATGTTTCTGTAGCCTTGACAAAAGCCGAAGAGCTCTTTTCACAATTGAACTAAACATTTTGGCCTTTATTGGATGGCATAATTAACAGAATCGACCCGCAACCCGTTTTTTTTATTTTTATTTTTTATTTTTTTATCTTTCACAACATTAAAAATGAAGTCTGCTTTTATCACTGTTATTATTCTAATATAGCCCAACCATGTCAGAATTTTCCTGGAAAATTGTCAAAGAGTCGATGGCAAACGAGAAAAAAACATACACTCTAAAAAATGCTGGGTTGTTTCAACCCAAATTTGGGCCAAATAAGGACAAACCCAAATGTTGGATTAAAATTAACCAAACTTCAACTTTCACTTTCAACTATATTTTTTTGTATTAAAATTTTACCCAACATTTGGGTTTGTCCATATTTGACCCAAATTTGGGTTGAAACAACCCAGCATTTTTTAGTGTGTAGTTTAAACCACAAGTTGTAATGTCTAGGCCTATTTATATTGTACAAATGTTGATATAATGACAAATGATCTAAAAGTAATCATCCAGTAGCTTACACTGTAAAAAAATATTGTTGGTTTAACTTAAAAAAAAAAAAAAAAGAAGTAACCTGGTTGCCTTAAAATTTTAAGTTAATTGAAAATGAAAAATTAAGTTAATACAATGACGGAGATTGATTTAATCATCAGAAACTCAAAATATTATGTTATCAACCACATACATTATTTAAGTTGATTTGACAAAAGAAAAAAATGTTGTGATTGCAAATCATGAAAATATTTTTTTTACAGTGAACGTGTAAGGATAAATGAAGACAGCATAAACTGCACCTTTAAAAATAATAAATAAAAAAATTAAAACAAATATAATGATTATCAATATTTACGGTTACTCGAATTGAATTCGCGTTTTCATAAATAAAGGTCAAAATATGATATTGTTGAAAAATGACTTTGGTGGCCCACAGTCATTATAGGGTCTAGAGTTATGTTAGGCTAAATGTTTTTCTTGTCACATGACAACAAAATGGCTACCTGCAAGTTGGTTACAGCACACTGGCTTTAATTTGGCAGATCAAATATTGATAATATCTAAAAACAAAATCACTTCACTGCTTAATTTTGTGAAAGAAACAATCAAGATTAGGCCAAACTACTTACGTCAACGCTTTTTAATAATTCGGCTACGCTGCTCTATTTTATAGAAACGTCAAACATTTTATTTTTTAAACGCGAGCTTTAAAAGAACAGCCACGGTTAAGGAAAAAAAAAATAGAAGCGGGTTCTTTAAGAGAGGGGTGCGGGCGCGAGGCATTGTCTCTTTATAGAAGTGCGCGAGAGCCAATGGAGACGCGCGTGACAGAGTTTGGGCAGAAGGGGTTTGTCTCACCTGCTCGGAATCACTTCAAGAGGAGCGTGAACAGGACATTTTCAGCTCACGACAATTAATACGCACGTATCGGACAGTTAACACTTCACTTTAGATAACAGTGATGAGCTGAAGTCTGGGCCGCGCGCCTTTCTGAGGTACAGCACCACTCCAGAAACGCGTCGTGTCTGCTATACAACTTGGCAACTCGTCACTCCGGGATTTAACAGTGAGCGCGCGGAGCCTTTTCTACTGGCGAGTTGCTGTTTTAGGCATCATCATGGAACTGATAAAAAGCCAAACGCAATGCAAGAAAGTTTTGGATAACGTTGATTTAATCGCGAAGGAGTCAAAGTGATTTCTGATCGTCACAGTTTTTTTGTGTGTGCATCAAATGGCAGCGATATAAATTGCACGAGCTCTGAGCACTTCAAGGAAGAATATTTGTTTTTTGTTGTTGTTGTTTTTTTTTCAAAACAAAAAAATAAAATAAAATAAAATCATATAGGCTACGTCTGGTCTGGGAATTAACCGTATATTGCGTTGAAGTTTTAGGAATTAAACATCTCGACCCTCCAAGCTGTGAGTAAAAGACAGAACCACGACGATGGAGCACACGGGAATCGAAGAGGTGAACCAGACCCACCAGCAGCACGAACCCATCAGTTTTGGAATAGATCAGATTCTCAATGGTTCCGATCAGCCGAGTAGTTGCATGCTTCCGAGTCGGACCGGCGACTCGGACTATGCGCTCGCGCCGAACGTCTACGCCAACGGCTACAACAGCGTGTACAACCCGGCCTGTTCGATGGCGGCCGGACTGGCAGGTCACTACAATGTAAACATGAACATGAATGTGAGCATGAATATGAACGTAAACGTGAACTCAGGGAATGCAGGCGGTGTCATCCGCGTCCCGGCCCACAGACCCATGCCACCCGCACATCACCCGCCGACAACAGCCCATCCGCCGGGCATCGCGGCGGGGATGCCCACCATGCCCACAATACCCAACATGGGCAGTCCCGCCAGCTTCTCGTTCCCCTGGATGGAGAGCAGCAGAAGGTTTGCGAAAGATCGGCTAACCGGTAAGACTTGATTACATGATTTTGGAAGACATGATTTTTCAGCGCTGCTTATGTTAGAAAGCAAGCTAAAGACTAATTATGACCAACATCAGCGAAGACGGACAATTCATTTATTGCTGACTTTTAAGGTCGATCTTTTCTTCTACGAGACAAGCGTATGAATGGACGTCTTTTATATCAAGAGAGAAAAAATCTAGTCACCGATTAAACTTAAATTGCAGCATGCCGAATTTCCAATGAGTTACCATAAATTCGTATTAGCTAATAATAAAAATGTTGTTGTGAAAACAGCGGCATTTCAATTAATAGCAGAAAATATTTCATACGGAAATTCAAACACACATAGCCTACTTAATAAAACGGTGTTTTATTATTAAAAGTCCTTACATATGGCCTAGTGCTCCTTTTAAAAGAGAAGAGTAAATACTGTAAGAAATAAATTAAAAACATCACAGCAGAAATTCATTTTTTCAGGCCCACATGATATTTTCTTCGACTCTGCCGTTTGTTAAAGACATATTTCAATCCATTACGATCTTTAACCATTCAAATGTAATATTCACGCTTCAATACAATAACATATTTGCCTATAAAATAATTCTATGTGCAGAAATATATTTCAACCTAACATATAATTTTCAAGAGTATTTTTTTTCTGGAGCCAAATGAATTTCAATTTAAAATAAATGCATTCTAACTTAAGTCTAGAAGATTAATTCTGTTGACATTATTATTTATATAGGTTGATGATTGTTGTATAGTTTTACCCGTTTCTTTTTTCTCGCAAAGTGCCACATCTCTGCATCGCGCTTGAATTAATATGGGAAATGCTAAACCATTCACTATAGCTTTTTATATAGACGCATCTGAACACCGAGCAGTAACACTAGACAATCTTTTAAACCAGCACGCTCGCAATAATTCAGTTTTATTTGAGACAGCACATGCTGTTGCACCAGCATCACCTCGGCCTGTAGATATTATGTGTGTATTGCTCATAAAAACACAGTGGCTTTCAAAATCACAATTTCTTGTGGAATGGTTTTATGACACCGTCACGTCTATATTCTTGAGCTACTGTCTCTCTGGGCCATTAGGACAAATGAATGATGATCCTGTGGTTGCAGGGAGCTAAATGTTGCCAGTATGTCACAGCCAGTAGTAATGCGTAATGGCATGTTGACAAATCGTTTTAATCTACGCAAACATAATACCAATAGAGATCCAACAGAGGACGATTTTGGATAACATTTCCAAGTGGGACGGGAGAAAAAACAAGCATGCGTTTCGGAAGAATAGTCTAGCCTGTGTATGATTACAGAAAAGGAAACGATATTTTATTATTAGATTAATATTTGTGTGAGACTGAGATTTTTTAATCTATATATATAGCCTATATATATTTTAAATGTAGCTATATTTTGATAACGCAAATTCCAGATAATAAACAATAAGGAAATATAGGCCATGCATGACGTTGGTTGTCTCGTGTGTAGCCGTAACATCCTCCTTCGTTTTCCATTTGGTCAGTTCGAGTCTTCAAATGACGTCACTCACATCAGACGAAAAAGAAGAAGAATATGGATTTCTGCGCATTAAATATTCAGAATTCCGCTCTATTCTCATTAATTATTCAAATGAGAGAATGATATGTCAAGTGCAAATGCTCTTTTGTAAATATGCTTATCAATTTTACTCACAGTCACTTAGGGCCACTCGTTTATTATAATATCGTCCGTGCCTTTGAATTGCGCTGGATATAGAAGTAACGCTTTTTTTTTTTAAAGAAATTAAATGTACAGTAAATATAAGTATATAAACATAAGATGATGTGGGAAAAGACATTCATATCTATATACATATAAATACAAAATAATTTCTGTTTGCTGAAACCATTAAAAAATTGCGTCTAACACCTTAAATGCCGTCTTTTCATTTTCAAGATATTTAGACTAAATTATACCAACATTATAAGATAGTCTGCTATATTATATTAGTTTTACCATTGCAATTAATTCATCCAAACAAACCAGAGCCACTTCCGTCATTATGCGCATATAGGCCTTGTTGTAAAGTCACGACGGTTGTCTGGGATAGGTTTCTCTTTTTCCAGTTATTTTCACCGTCAGCTTGAATTGCATGTCTGCATTTCACCACAAGTGTCACGGCACGTATAGGTGCACGGACAGGCCTGAGACTCGATATGCGCTGCAGGCCGGACATATCATCCCGAATTGGGAGCTGGCGATGAAAGGCTATACCACATGTTCTTTTGTTAATTGACTACTTGGCAGTTTGCAAGTTTATAAAAATCCAGAAATGCATAAACAGATCAGTCGCTCTCTTGTCAATAAACACAGGTGTTCTGGTGATGGTGACGGCGCGCGGCCTTTACGCACGGCGTTTCAGTTCCTGTTAACAGCACTGGTGACAACAACGGCGCGCGACGAGCTATATACAACTCTGTAAGCGAAATGACTGCTGTAATAGATCATTTTCAAATATACACAATGCCAGAATCTTTACTCACACTGACACAAACACACACACAAAACGAACGTATCATATAATTCAAACTTCTGTATTCGTTTCCGAAAAGGCACTGCAGCCACTTGCACTGATTCAGATAACAGTATATTCATCAGTAGGTAAATGTATTTGCGTTACCGCTGGTGGGGGCTGTTGGGTCCAGCTGCATCACAACATGGGGCAGGTGATGGTCGTAATCTGATATCACTGGCCTTGGAGAAATTGCTAAATGAAATTGCATGTGGATGCCCCTCAATCTGAAATGACAATAATGATCTTTCCCACCCATAAATACAAATGATTATGAAACTGAGACGAGGCCGTGTAGCCATGGTGATAGTGTCTGAAGGGACGACGAGGCTCTCGAGCGGACGGTTTATGGCTTTTCCTGACAATTATTCTATTTTATTCGATATTTCAATTCCCAGCATGAGGGGAAATTTAAAGGCACATTCTGTTTTGCCTCACCGCGCGTAAATAGCGACAAATGCCCATGTTATATTTCAATATCGCGCTTTGAATCCATTACATGTATATTTATTAGATTTCTACAAAGGTAATATTCGCAATGGGAAAGGCAGGCGCTGTCGCATGAAGGTGATATCACGTATAACTGATTTTATTACTGGCCGCATATTCTCTAAGGCAAGCTTTGATTTTTTGATGCGCTCACCATAAATTTTATTACACAGACTTATCATTTAGAATTCCCTCTGCTGTCGAGAGTGAATACGGGGATTGTTTTTGTTTCCATTTGACCCACATATGTATTTGCGGAGGAGTGTTTCTGGAAAATGTATTATTAGTTTTGTTCTGCAATCTGCACACCTGACATAGTCGAAAAGAAAAAATAACACCGATCAAGTAAAAGCTGTGCCATCGACAGAAAACGAAACAAAACGCATAGCCACGCACGGAGAATAAAAATAGAAAAATAAAATCAAATAATCTTATTAATTTATCCTCATAATTTTGATGTCACACGCTCTAGGATCAAACTGAATGTTATCCGTGTGCGTAATTGATGATGACGCGTGCCGCCTGTCACTCAAGATCACCGCTTTAATTAAAAGCAATCAAATCCAATTACGCACAGGAATGAAGAGTCTATGCGCTTAATCCAATCAGAAGTCTTTTTACTAGCTTGTCTAATAAAATATGACAAATAAACTAATGATCGGGGTATATGGAAGGTTCAGATCAAAATAAAATATCGAAATAAATAAAATGACGACTCCTTTTTTATCAGTTATACTCTAATAAAATGAAGCTGGACCAAAACAGCTTCAATGTCAGCCTGACCTCGTGTCAGGAATCCCAGCGTGACTAGTGTGTGAACTGTTGAGAAGTTCTTCTGAGAGCAGCAGTGAATCTTCAATTACACAAGAACGTGAATCAATGTGGTTGAGGAGTTGACATTTACAGATCTCGAACATGGTATTATCTGAACTCCAACCTGCCCAACAGAAACACTCTCTCTGTGTTGTTCACACATGGCCAGCCAACCATTGCAAGACCCAGGTTCAGCCACAAGGATCACAGAACACCTTGGTTAAAGGTCACTCACAAACAGGGGTTTACACTCCCAATTCCTTCATTTCATTTTCCCCTTTTATTTTAGGATAGTCATACTATTTAAGTTATTCTGTCTAAAACGAACAATTCTAATTTAAAATAATTATCTAATGAAGAGTTTAATCTCTCCCTTTTAGTTTTTCTTTTCACGGAATTAGAATTCACACACACTCTCTGTCCATGTAAACATCTTAGATGTTCCATATTTCTTCATATTTCTATATTTCTTAGATGTTCTATATTTATATTCCATTGCAACACAGAATCAAACATACTGTATGTGTGTGTGTGTGTGTGTAAATATATATATATATTTCAATATTTTATAAATATAAATAAATAAATATATATATATATATATATATATATATACACACACACACACACACACACACACACACACACAAACATGCACCCACACTATGTTGATTTAATAATACTACATTAATTACATGAACTAATATTATATTGACAATGATATATGAGCATATAAATGTATATACATTTAAATTCAGCGGTGTAAACTCCATATACAGACACGTGAAGGACAAAATTCATATTAGTGCTTGATAATATGGTATTTTCCATGGTTGATTCTTATATGATATTTGGTCTATATTATTCCTAAATATGTGGTTTCATCCTTGTTTGTATTTATCAAATGGCGATGACCGTTTTCCACGCACACTGCTTGTGTAGCATAAGAGAGGGAGTGTCATCATCCATTTGCTGTTTGAAATGAGCAAATTAATGTCATTGTGCAGAATGTGCACACTGCATGACCTGTGATTTATTTATGCAGTTGCCTTGTTTGTTTAATTCAGGTACACATACACTATCCAGCGAACACTGTTCTGAATAAGCAAAACATTAAAGGTTTGACTCAATGACTGGAAAGGTCTCACCATGTCTGGGAATCATTTTACGGTCCAAATAAGGACCCAAAACACTGTTATCCTCATACTTGTATAAAAGGTAACAGAGGTCAAGGTGGGCTCGCATTTAGAAAACATGTTTCTTTCAAGGTGTTTATCACTTATTCACAGCCAATTCCACAACTAACATTAGTAGCAAAAAATAAAAGCATGGAGGGGAGAGGTGAAAAACAATTCTGCATACAAAAATCAAGACCTTTGTTGTAAAAACATGAATAATGCATAATAGAGAAGGAGTGAATGAGAAATGAAACTGAGTTCACTGCTTCGAGCACTTTGTCATATAAACCTGAACTATAATGTGTCCATGAGCTGAAGTTTAAAAACAGCCGCGTTCAGAGGTAACCATAGCAACGGGACGCCGATCGAACGCTCAGATCAGTAAAACGCGTCATAATAGAAATTAGAACGTCGTTACGAATGTTGAATGTCTCATTTTGACGTTCATTTATATCTTCATCTTTCAACCAAATTAGATCGACATAGGCCATATCATATAGCCTACAAATATAATCTGCCCTACTGACCATGGATTTACATTTAGAATTAAAACTTTGAAAATTTGCTTTTACAAAACAAGGGAACACTTTACAGACTACCTAATCATTTTCAAGTTATCAAACACGTAATTTTCAGAAATTAAAATATTAGTAAACATTAGGATAGGCCTACAATAATTTTCATGACATTAGCCTACAATTAGCTCTCAGGCTGTAATTCTACATTAAGCATTTAATGGTTCTGCGTGAATAATATTTGGCTTAGCCTACTGAAAGTGTTAACGAATGCAAATATTTTTCACCTTTAGCATACTCACGGCCAATTCCTGTTTTTTTTTTCTTCAGCAGCTCTTTCACCGTTCTCCGTGACACGACGGATCGGTCACCCGTACCAGAACCGAACTCCGCCAAAGAGGAAAAAGCCGCGCACGTCGTTCAGCCGCGTGCAGATCTGCGAGCTGGAGAAGCGCTTCCACCGGCAGAAGTATCTCGCGTCCGCGGAGCGCGCCACGCTCGCCAAGGCCTTGAAGATGACAGACGCTCAGGTCAAAACCTGGTTCCAGAACAGAAGAACAAAATGGAGGTGAGGGAAAATATACGGTTCTAAATGCCTTGTTTTGTCCAATCCCACACAAGTCAACATGTTGTTTTGATAAAAGAAAAAAGAAAAAAAAGCTATCAAACGATTAATCGCATCAAAAATAAAAGTTTGTTTACATAATATATGTGGGTGTACTGTGTATAATTATTTTATATATGTAGGCCTATAAATACATACACATGCTTGTATATATTTAAGAAATGTTTCCATGTATATACTGTATATAGATTTATTTATAATTTATATTATATATAAATATAAATATTTTATATATAAATACTATTTTTTTCTTAAATATACATGGATGTGTGTATTTATATATAATTATTTTGTATATATATATATATATATATATACACATATACACACATATATACACACACACGCACACAAAATAATTATACACAGTACACCCACAAATATTTTGTAAACACAAACTTTTATTTTGGATGCGATTAATCGTTTGACTGCCCTGATTAATCGCGATTAATCACACACACACACACACACACACACACACACACACACACACACACACACACACACACACACACACACACACACACACACACACACACACACACACACACACACACACACACACACACACACACACACACACACACACACACACACACACATTTGGCAAATATGATTAGATATATTTCCCAATAACAGCTATAGTCAGAAATGAGCTTAAGTGAAGGGGGCATTTGGAAAATACTTTGAATCTGCAGAGGTTTGCATTTTATTTGTTTATTTATTTTCCATTGGACACCAATTGCCTTGACCAAGCAGAAACGTTGAAGCTCTTAAGGCTCTGTGGAAACTTGCTGTCCATGCAGTACAGAACCTACTTCTGAATAATTGAGAGCATGTCCATCCTTTCCCCATAATCTACTCAAGCTTTTGCTGTTGGCTCTTTTGGAGCAAATAAGTGCCCAATCTAATTAAGAGCAGGCTTACTTACCTTTGGTTTTACCAACAGGCAATAGGCAGACAAGAGCTGGCTGAACGTGATTTATTTATAATGAAGCTGAGTCATGGCCTTTCACAAATAAAAATGTATTATGGTTGTTTCAGCCTACTCATCAATATTTACGGAGCTCAACTTAATTCATCAATTATGTGTATCTGATGAAAGCTGCTGGGAAACATTCATTAGCCTGGTCCCTTCTCTGCACTGTTGAATCTGCAGGGCCTCTTAGGAATGAAATTCTGGGAAATCTTATGGATCACCAAAACCCGAATATCAATTGAATTTAGCAACACTGCAAACATTTGATCTCAAAGTGAATTCAGATTTCAGAAAGGCCTCTATGAAAATCATACGGTCTAAATACCTCATCTTCCATGACCAAATCTGTCCACCACGAGGGTCTAAATCGTTGCTACCCGTCCATTAGCCACACGTCACATGCAGCTAAATGCATCACTGTAATGAGATTGCACTTGGCTCATTTGATCACAGGCTTGTTACGCGTACAATCGACACACAAATACATCCTTCATCCTCAAAGTGTCTATTATGCATCACGACAAAACTGGAAAACCTGAAGGGAAATGCAGCACTCGTTTGTTTTTAGCGGTTTTTCTTTCCATTTTCCATGCTGTACGTGATCACACTTGAACCATTTATCGTCTTAAACGTGATAACACATTACAATATGGCATTATACATAAATGGTACTCGTATAACTTATAAAGACATATTTAAATATATATGCAAATTACCCTAATAAGTGTCTAAAGAGATATGTTGGACAATGTGTAGTTTTGTTAAGGAGCTATTTATATCCTTAAACTAGAGCTGTCAAACGATTAATCGCATCCAAAATAAAAGTTTGTGTTTATATAATATATGTGGGTGCACTGTGTATAATTATTTTGTATATATATATATATATATATATAAATAAATACACACACATTCTTGTTTATATTTAAGGAATATTTTCATGTATATACTGTATATAGATTTATATATAATTTATATTATATTATATAAAAATATAAATATTTTATATATAAATAATATATTTTTCTTAAATATACATGCATGTGTGTGTATTTATATGTATATATATATATATATATATATATATATATATATATATATATATATACACATATACATACAAAATAATTATACACAGTGCACCCACATATATTATGTAAACACAAACTTTTAATTTGGGATGTGATTAATCGGGATTAATCGCGATTGTTGGTGTAACCTGTAGTTACACTGATATTTTATTTAAATTTAATGGATTTAGTTTTAATTAATTATTAATTGTATTACATTTTATGAATTAAGAAGTGTGTAAACACATTTATCAGTAGAAAAAAAAATGGGTCAAATATGGACAAACTCAAACAAAATGTAACCCAATGGCTGGGTTTGTTCATATTTGACCCAAAATTGGGTTAAAACAACCCAGTATTTTTTAGAGTGTATTATGAAATAATTGAAGACATTTCTCCCTATATAGAACATTTTCGTTATAAAGTGTTCTTTAAATTCGAAGAGTTTTTAGGGGGTAAAACAAATCTCATTTTATATATATTTTTATGTTAAATGGATGGTTCACCCAAAAATGTAAATTCTTTGTATTTATTTACCCTCATGTTGTTCCAAACCTGTATGACTTTTTTTCTATATAGTTTTTTTTGTCCATACAATAAAAATCACAATTATAGAAGCAGTGTGAAACGACATGAGGGCGATTAAACAAATGAACTATCCCTTTAAATGAATGCAGCTGGTAAAAAAAAGATGAATGATGTTCAAAGTACATCAGGTCCCCGGACCAATAAAATAGGATTTATTCATTGTTCTGACACATACTGTTATATAATAATATTCACATCTGTTATGCCGACAGCTCCAATAGGCTCCTCGTGTGTACGTTCAAGGCATTATTAAATGTACGGCGCCATTAACATTCACACGTTTCATTCAAACCGACTTTAGTCATAACGCACATATTGTTATTTTTCACAAAGGCATGACATCTCTCGTGTATGCGGAGATCTCAGATCTCTCAAGGTAATTAAAACCAGCCTAGGACCTGCACTAGATAAACATGTTAGTTGACATAATCCACTTTTGTATTTGAAAAGGGGCTCTGTCACTGCACATCATGTTGACTTCAATCATGCGTCTCTGATGACAGGAGGCAGACCGCTGAGGAGAGAGAGGCCGAGCGACAGCAAGCCAACCGTCTGATGCTACAGCTCCAACAGGAGGCCTTTCAGAAGACCCTGAGTCAACCGCTCCAACAAGACCCTCTCTGCCTACACAACTCCTCGCTTTACGCCCTGCAGAACTTACAGCCGTGGGCCGATGACAACAAGGTGACGTCCGTCACCTCAGTCGCATCTGTGGTCTGACCCACAACTCTCATGTGTGCTAGTTAATTGAGAAAGGATTTTATAGTACATTGTAGGACACCGATTAGCCGTTAATTTGGGTGGATCTCTCACTTGGACTCACGAGAATCTGTACGACGCCATTTTTTTTTGTGTGAGATCTTGCTCTGTAAAAACGTATTTTCCAATCACCCATGGAAATAATTGATTCGATTTCAATGAGTTTTGACAGGATCAGCTTTGAGCCTGAGATAAAATCGCTAGAGCAATTTCAGTGTGTATTTGTTTGTTTATCACTCAGAAATGTGTATATTTAAGTCTTGGCGTGGAGCAAAATCCCTAATGTATTCCCAGTTAAAGTGGAAACCAGGCAAACACAAGCACACCCAGTTTACATTTGACTGGTCATTTGCTCGACCCTTACGCTACATTCTCGTTCCTCTTTCTTCAGCTACCCATCTAAGAGAGGGACGGGCTATGTCCTTTCCAACCCAAAACCGCAAAGCTGTCTGATGAATTTCACCCATCAAGACGGCTGTCTACGTGCCGTTTGGCATCAAGGAGACTGACTCAACCCCAGACTCGTTCATTCTTGTTCTTTTTATTTGTGTTTTTTTTCCCCCTTTGGACTTTGTAAGATGTGTTTGTGATGCATGTTCTCTACATTTCTTGTATGAAGAGATGGACTAAAAACTGTTAGTTCTTTCAAGCTGGAGTCCTTCCTAAAACGCACTTTGGAAGCAATTATGGAGGCGCTCTCTCTGGATTCTTCATGAAGTGACGTTTAAAGGTGTTTTATATTAAAAAGAATCGTGACTTCTAAGACTATTCTTTTTCCTCCTCTGTGAAATTATTTTAGAATAATCATTTTTGTCATTAAGTTCTGTCATTAATTACTCAACTTCATGGCGTTTCATCTTCAAAACACGATATTTTTAATGAAATCTGAGAGCTTTCTGTCCCTCCATTGACAGCTACACAACTACCACTTTGACGCTTCAAAAAGTTCATAAAGAGATCGTAAAACTAATCTACATTGAGCAGTTTAGTCCAAATTTTCTGAAAAGACACGATCGCTGAAGAACAGATTTAATTTAGGCTTTTATTTACATTTAAACATTGATCAGCAAACATAAACAAAGCTCAGCTGAACCTGTTTGACGACTGAGAATAAACCTCATTGGTTCTTGTTGTGGAAGCTAGTGGTCGGATCACAAAATTCACGGTTCGTTTCATTTACGGTTTTTGAGCTACGGATCGGATCATTTTTCGAATCAGGAAAATAAATAAATAATATATATATATATATACAACTTTGGTTTTCGCGTATTACTTAAAGCTCACTTGAAGTTCTTTGATAGCTACTACATCAAAAACTATAGCCTAACTGATAGAATATACACATTATTTAAAACAATGAACAGTCAGTAATAAAATAACAAATTACAAGCAGAGATGAATACTAAATAACAAAGTTACAAGGTCTAAAAGTAGTAGGCCTATTCAGGTACAGAAATCATTAATTAAGCCTCGAATGCACATTATTTGTCCACTGTTGAAATTAAATATAATTTCATATTTGTTAAAGCTATATTTTGTGGTTTTATTAGTCTAATATTAACGACGCAGACAACAGTTGGAATATTAGGTGTGTGTTGTCACTTTAAGACCGACTGCGCAGACCGAAAAAACAACCGGTATTTTCAACTCGATCTCACGGGAAATCGTACCAATTTTACGAGGTGGCTCATACGACTTCACTCGTACGAATTAGTACGTAATTCGTATAATCATTCGTACGAATTCGTATCAACGCATTCTCATCGCAGGGCCTCATACAAAACGCTTTTGCCAAAGCGTAGACATCAAACACACATGGCACCCTTTAGCATCAATATAACACGCACACAGTATGGGTAGGTTAGGTCTGGGGTAAGGTTAGGGTTAGACCACTAGGAGGCGCCTCCTGGCCCATATATATATATGTCTCATATTGATGCTAAAGGGTAGCATGTGCGTTGGATGTCTACGCTTTGACAAAGGGTCGTATAATATGACGCCTTGGGATGAGAACGTTTACCACAATTGATGTCTGAGTTGATCAATGTTTATTTGTAAATAGCCAATTCAATCGGTTTTTATCAGATATAGCGATTGAGTCTCTTTTTGAAGCGCAAATGTGGCAGTACCATAGCAGTCGACGGAAGAACAGAAATAGTTCAGATTAACGTTTGTGTTCTGAAGATGAACGAAAGACTTGAGGGTGAGTAAATATTGTCAAAATTTGCCTTTTTGGGTGAACCATCCCTTTAAAAATGATAAACAATTACACAGGTCACTTTTTATTTTACAACATATTTTTAGTCCAAATCCCTATCAACGATAATTGAGTGCAGTTTTATACAGAAAACAAGTTCTTGACACGTATTTTGAAAGCATTCATCACCCATGTCCACCCAGACACTGTAGGGGCGTAAACAACTGATACGATCTCCGAGAGCCGAAACAGCAGCCAAAACAGGCCATCGCATTGGTTACCACATGGGAGTGATGTACACGCAACACAGGGAGGGGGCGTGGAATCATAGCTGTTTTATTCACAGTAAATGAGCCTTTACATTCTGTTCTACACACGACTGCATCTCCCAGGAAATGCTAAAGCAGTAAACCGATTATGGCTCGACCACAGCAGAAAGAGAACACTGTGAGATTAGTCCATTTTAAAATTCATTACACATAATCATGATCCAATTTAATTCTAAGGCAGGTGAATTAAACATTAAAATTTTGGAAATTGTTTCTGAAATTATGGAAGACATTTAAATAACGTACACACACATTTTGTTTTCATGTTTGTGGGGACTTTCCATACACATAATGATTTTTATACTGTACAAAATGTATATTCTATCATCTTACATTAACACTACCCTAAACCACAAAAACAATTGTACATTTTCCAGAAGCATCACTATGATTTATCCACAAGGACAAGGATTTAGGATATTGCCATCTTTGAGGGGACATTTTGTCCAATAATCTAGGGTTTACCAGTCAACACACAAACACACACCTACTATATTTGTGGGAACTATCCATAGACGTAATGGTTTTTATACGGTAAAAAATGTATTCCCTTACACAAACTATACCCCTAAACCTACCTATCAGCGAAAACTTTCTGCATTTTTATATTTAAAAAAAAAAAGAACAAAAGAAAAAGACATAAGGTGTTTTCAATTTAGGTCCCCACTGACACGAGTCCCCATGAGTCTTTGTGCATTCGGGTTGTCCCCACCAAAAACATGTACATTTACAAATGTATCAGTTCTTTTTAAAAATATTAATATTTTTAGCATTGATAATAATCAGAAATGTTTCTTGAGCAGCAACTCATCATATTAGAGTGATTTCTGAAGGATCATGAGACACTGAGGACTGGAGTAATGATGCTGAAAATTCAGCATTGATCACAGGAATCAATTTCAAAATAGTTATTTTAAATTCATACAATCACGAATCACCACAATATTACTGTTTTTAACAACCAAAGCAAGCAACCTTGGCGAGAAACATCTTTCAAAATCATAAAAAAAACAAACTTTTAATTGGCATATATACTTCAAGCTGGGCTGTCAAAGGATTAATCGCATCCAAAATAAGTTTGTGTTTGAGTTTGTGTTTACATAATATATGTGGGTGCACTGTGTATAATTATTTTGTATATAGTATATATGAAGAGTTCAGATGCAAAAGCCTCTAAGTGCCATTTGAAATTTTCTTCTAGAATGATCATTTTTATCAAGCTTGTATATTTAAGTTCATTGATTTCACTTAAATGGCAATGATGATTACCTATTAATTGTTATTTAAGTGAAATTACTGAACTTAAATATACAAGTTTGATAAAAATCATCATTCAAGAAGAAAATTTCAAATGGCATTTAGAGGCTTTTGCATCTGAACTCTTCATATATATATATATATATAAATAAATACACACACATGTTTGTATATATTTAAGAAATATTTTCATGTATATACTGTATAGATTTATATATAATTTATATTATATAAAAATATAAATATTTTATATATAAATAATATTTTTTTCTTAAATATACATGCATGTGAGTGTATTTATATATATATATATATATATATATATATATACACACAAAATAATTATACACAGTAGGGATGGGCAACGATTAATCGCATCCAAAATAAAAGTTTGTGTTTACATAATATATGTGAGTGCAGTATGTATAATTAATTTGTATATATAAATACCCACACATGTATGTGTATATTTAAGAAAAATGTGTTATTAATTCATCAAATATTTATATTTTTATATAATATTAATTATGTATAAATATATATAAAGTATATGCAAATATTTCTTAAATATATACATGCATGTGTGTGTATTTATATTTACAAATTAATTATACACACTACACACACGCATATTATGTAAACAAAAACTTTTATTTTGGATGCGAATAATCGCGGTTAATCGTTGCCCATCCCGAATACACAGTGCACCCATATATCATGTAAACACAAACTTTTATTTTGGATGTGATTAAATGTTTGACAGCCCTAATTTTAAGTAAAGTAGAATATATTAAGCAATCTATTGATCAAAACTTCCTTTGTTTTGTATTCGTTCTCTTCTATTATTAAGCGTTACATTTTTTCAGACTGTACCCTAAGCAAGGACAATGTCTGTTTTAGCCATCACACACACTCCTATTTTGTTTAGCTAAGTTTGATGGCATCTCGCCTGGTTAAGATCCTGTCAGTGTGAGTCGGTTGCCGCGGTAACGCCTCTTCTACCCTCATTTCCTCTGTCAGTCTTCCAGCCGCTTTCATCTTCCTGTCTATTCTGCTACTGCGACGTGACTTGGCTCATTTTGCTGAAATTCCTTTCGGTCTCTGTTTTCGAAAAATCTCTATTGTGTTTGGCCACCGGTGCTCTGAGCTTCTCTTTCTCCTCCTGATGTGCCATTATGTTTTTTTTGTGTGTGTTCTTGCCATTATCTACCTGAGGGCCCTCACCTCATCCAATAAAATGTTGCCACACAAGGTGAGTGAGAAGCGAGAGGTTAAGTATCACACTTCCTATCTCACTCAATGTTCCTAGACAGGCTCCGGTTTATCTCACAGACGCTACAAACCAATATGACCTATATGGCCTCCACTTCGTCATAAGAAGTCTGCATTTTCAGATTACATCAGATGTCCAACAGTTCAAAGATCCCAAACACAACCAGAAGAATAAACACAGTCCTTAAAGATATGACAAGACTAACAAAGGACCGAACATGCATCCATACATCTCATTTGGCAGCTAATGCAAGTAATAAAAAGCAGAAGACAAACATATCAGCCAGTATTTCGAAATTTTGAAACTGTTTCTTGGTGTGCTGAAAATAGACTGTATTGACGTTATTTTTTATCTTAGATGAAGTGATGTCTGTGTCGAGCCACTCAAATCTTCCGAAAGATTTCAATAAAAGCCAACATTTCTTTTTATCAGGCGAATGACATACTACGGGGGACAATTGCTATAGAATTTAATGTAGCATAAAAAGGCTTTTTCACACAACGTCGGGACTCGGGTTGTCAAAAGCATCACCATAGGAAAGCAACAAACAACTGATAAACCGGCAGTTACTGACACATCTAAATTTCCAATCTGCTCATCTGTGTTTGAGAAAATCCGATAGCTGGTTCTCTTCCAGATACAGCGATACAGGTCTGCAAAAACATTCCCCTGACAGTGAGAAGTTGGGAAAATATCTAAGAACTGAAGTTCTCATTATTATAATAAAGTATGGAAAGAGGCCTATTAACCCTTTATATATGATATAGTGTGAATGGAGCTCAAAATCGAGAAGGTAAAACACCTCAATTTTATTCAGAGGCCCAAACTGGCAATAATAGTCCATTAGGTGCAGATATTGTCATGGGCAAAAATTTAAGATGGAATTCGAATAGCTTGTAAATTAATTTAACTCAATGAGATCTTTGCAACAGTATAGCAGACTTTCATAAAATGCATATTAATATCGGTAGTCTAGTCTCCCAATAATGTCTTAATACAATGATATGTAAAGGCTTAGTTATGATCAAAGACATGTAGCAAAATAAACACAATGCAATACAATGATGATTGAGAGCTGAGGTACACAAATCAATCAAAAATCCTGTTATGTATTATAGTAGATACATTTTAAAATTATTTTGTAAAATCAGTACAGACTTAACAGCAAAAAGACATGGACAAAGGATGCTTTTAGAATGAGCCTATACAAGGCTTGTTATTTTCTATAAAGTTATAAACTACCAATCAGACGACAGAAGGCATTTAGTCAGTTGTGTGCAAGTTTTTAAAATTTCAGCAAAGCTTTTACCATGTTGATCATTTAAAAGCCATAGAAACGAATGTATCAAAATGATACACTGGGTTAATGGGCCCATTTTTTTTTTTTTTTGCTAAATTTGAGATAAGCTGGCTAGTAGAGAAATGTATAAATAATAGTACTGTATGTTTCAGCAATTTCTACTGGTTTCAAAAGGTACCCGGAATTAAAAAGAAAATGTATGTTAATGAATAGCCCCTATAAATGTGAACTCTCTTTCTGATGGCTTGACTATGAGAAAGAATTAAACGTGTTGGCAGGACTCTGAGAGCTCTTATCCGACAGGCACATACATGTGTTTTGGGGTGTGTTGTCAGACCAGCATATCTGTGTGTGTACGGGTCACTCACGTTAAAGTGCTGCAGCATCTTTTGAACGGGTTTCTTTCAAGATGGCCTTTTCACCAAGCGCCTGCATGAAGAGTGGAACTGGAAGCGGTTATCTTCGTCCTTTTTTATGGCTGTCACCTCTAACAAAGCAAAACGCCTTTGTTCTTGTGAATAGGGAATCAAATAAGTCCTCTGAAGAGTTTAATAGATTGTCGAAAAGAGACATGGCCTAGCCCTAGAGAAACACGAGGCGTCGGTTGCCTCAGAGCTCATCATGGCGCGCTCAATCACGACACGTCATCAATCCGGAAGTCGGCCATGTTGGAGGCACAGAACATAAACAATGCCATTGTGAACTGAACGAACTCGCAAATTTGGCTGATTTTCTGCTGAAAAACGGTCGAGTTTTGGTCTGTAATAATTGGTCGCATCGGGAAAATACCTTTCGTGTTCTATAGACTGCCAAACGTTAAAGAGAAGTGTTAAAAAAACTGATGAAAGAAAGCGTTTGTGGTTGAGAGAAACACATCAGCTCATCTGATTCTGATCTAAATGTCCTGTTTATCGCAACTGTTCAGATCCGATTTGTGAGCCCATGCAGCTCTCGGGCAATACGGTACTGACATTGGCACTGATGAAGGGGTTTACATTTGCAATAGAGATGTTTTCTTATTTAATTTTTACAACATGGATATGTGTATAGCCACCGCCGAGGAGGCTGTAAACTTGTCACGTTAACTTACAACTTTTTTGCGCCGGTTTCAATATGTTTCAGAAATAATCATTTTCTGCTTTGTCCGGCACTTTGCTACAACACAACATTGTTTCGCATGCTGCGACTTGCAGCATGTCTCAACAACCACTGGAAAAAAAATGTGTAGAATTCCATGTTTACAAGTTTCTTGGTAAACTAAATGAATGCCACAGATGAATAAATTATACTATATATAATGTATCTTTATTGTAACCTTATTTAATAACTGATCTCTAATCGGTTTAATGATTTATGAATTTTATGTAAAATTAAAATTCCAATTGTGAAAGTGTTACATAATAAGTGCTTTAAATCAATGAATTACAACATAGCTACATAGCTGATGTGTGATAATATTGATTAAAATAGGCTATAGCCATTATTCACAGAACTTCACTGAACAAATGCTGCTTTCGTTGCAGTTTCGCTTTAACCAGCAGATGTCCTCAGTGTGGAGAGCATCAATTTGCTGTAATGCACATTGTTCAACTGTTGCTGTTTTGTTGGTGATAAAGCCTAAATAAACAAAACTTGAATTATTCAATTTTTCTCAAAATTACTAAATCTTTCACCAAAACATAAATAAATTTCAATTTATATTTCACCAAAACATAAATTTCAGCAATGTATTATGTTTTGTGAAAGATTGAGAAGACAGTAATTTTAACAACAACAAAAATACATAATAATAATAATAATAATACGTGTCATTATTTTAATTATTTGGGATGGATGTCAAACTGCATTAAATAATACATCTTATCATAAAAACTGGTATTTAGTTAAAAAAGCGCAGAGGCAAATGTACCCAATCTTTTATTATAGGGCGTCATCTGGCGGATAAATGAGGTATTGAATTCATGAAAAAGAAAACAAAGGACAGTTTACTGAAGCACCAATGGTGCATGCTATTGGATGATGCTCCCAAAAGCCCGCCCATTTTAGCACTCTCATTCGTCCATTTAATTGTCAATCACACGCCGGAACTACGATTAACAGGACCTTCTGTGGCGCAAAAAATGGAGGATAACATTAAAGACATTAGCCGACCTCAGATGTATTTGTTTGGTGAGCTGAAATAAAACCCTCATGTTGCATAATCAAATAGGTGCGATGATCATATGCGATATATCATATGTATGCGTCTGCTGCAGCATTGCAGTGTAATAAAAGAGTTGTGGCTAATGCAGCTAGCCACATGCCTTTGTTAATAGCGTTATGTTAAATACAAAAAAAAATGTTATTTCAATTTATTAAAAATATATATTTAGAAAAAGAGGACTGAGTATTTATTTTCCTCTTTTGTTTGCTATGATCTCGTGTCTACAGCCTGCGTAATTAATTAAAGGATGTTGTGTATCGTGTGGGGTGGTTGAGGAGGGGGTTTCCCATTAGTTTGCATCATGTTTACAACATTGTTGAATAAAACACAAGTTTTGCCGTCTTGCTGTAGGTTGCTCACTGAAAGCAGATAAGAAAGAGCACAAAGTTGAGGTGGATGATGATGAGTCTGAACATCAGCTGTCACTCAAGGCGGTGAGGAAGATGAATTATCATTAAAACTACTCAATAATAACAGATATTCAGCCCTGCATGGAATAGCTTAAAAATAAATGTGGAGTTTGTGAACTGATGTTTATGTTATTTTCCTTTTCTAGTGTAATCTGTAATATTTTATCACGTGATGGCACTTTTCTTCTGTTTTGTTCTCTTTATCATTTTGCTTTTCTGTTTCTTTTCTATTCCATATGGGTTTTTAGACCCTAAATAATCTTAAAGGAGTTTTTCACTTTAAAAAAAAAAAACTTTTGCTGATAATTTACTCACCCAAGATATCCATGTCATTCTTTCTTCAGTCGAAAAGAAATGAAGGTTTTTTATGAAAACATTCCAGGATTTTTCTCCATATAATGGACTTCAATGGGGTCCAAACGGTTCAAGGTCCAGATGAGAGTTTCAGTGCAGCTTCAAAGGGCTTTAAACGATTCCAGACGATGAATAAGGGTCTTATCAAGTGAAACGATCGATCATTTCAAAAATAAATTTTATAAGTTTATAAGTTTTATAAGCACAAATGCTTGCCTTGCTCAGTTCTGTGATGCGCGATCATGACTCTCCTGTTCAAACTCGTTCATCAAAATGAACAAATCTTTTTTCAAGTCATTTTGTTCATTTCGTTCGTTGAATGAACCAAATGACTCAAAAAAAGATTCGTTCGTTCATCGCCTGGTGTCGTTTAAAGCCCTTTGAAGCTGCACTGAAACTCTCATTTGGATCTTGAACCGTTTGGTTCCCAATCAAGTCCATTATATGGAGAAAATCCTGGAATGTTTTCATTAAAAACCTTAATTTCTTTTCGATTGAAGAAAGAAAGACGTGGACATCTTGGATGACATGGGGGTGAGGAAATTATCAGCAAAAGTTTTTTTTAAAAGTGAACTACTCCTTTAACTCCTGTAGAAATGCTTGACTATTCTAACACATTCTATTCTGGTCTGATCACATTCTGTTTTATATCATTCTGTTCTATAACATTGCATACAGTTTTATGATATTATTGTCATAGTGTCTGTAGAATTATCCGCTTGGACCAGATCTAATGGGAATTTTACTCATTATCGTTTAGTATTATGGATGCGTTATTTAAATTGCCTGTAGCCTCACATGAACTGAGCAGTTTCCTCTCTCACGCGCACGTCTTCACCTGTGTTCTCAGGTGTGTTTGGGTGCAGAGGCGGAGGATAAATTCCACACCGTGGAGATGGAGGGATTGACTTACGATGGCAAAACGACCAAAATCACTCTCGCTGTCTTGAAGCCGTCCGTTCTGCCTTCTGTAAGTGTGCTAGGCTCCATTTCTATAGAGTTTTATGTCATGAACATAAACCTCTGTTTGTAGTCATTTCTCCAGTCCTGTATGCATCATTAAAAAGTTATTCTACTGCAGTTTGGTGACTGTTATTCATTCAGTGATTGTTTTTTGTTGATTCCAATGTAAGAAAGCTTCAGTAACACTGTAATGTGCGGTGTCCTTTAAATGTTCATTTTTGGGTGAACTATCCCTTTAATTTTCAATTACAAGGAAACCTTTAAATAAAGTGAAAGTAAAGGTTCTTTAAATTGAAAGACTTTTACTTCAAAACACTTTTGTGGTCAAAAAAATAATTATTATTTGGCGCAGAATTAATAATATTGCAATATCTATCTATCTATCTATCTATCTATCTATCTATCTATCTATCTATCTATCTATCTATCTATCTATCTATCTATCTATCTATCTATCTATCTATCTATCTATCTATCTAGCTGTCTGTCTATCATTATCTATAAACTTACTATCTATCTATCTATCTATCTATCTATCTATCTATCTATCTATCTATCTATCTATCTATCTATCTATCTATCTATCTATCTATCTATCTATCTAGCTAGCTAGCTAGCTAGCTAGCTAGCTAGCTATCTGTCTAGCTGTCTGTCTGTCTATATCATTATCTATCTATCTATCTATCTATCTATCTATCTATCTATCTATCTATCTATCTATCTATCTATCTATCTATCTATCTATCTATCTATCTGTCTATCATTATCTATAAACTTACTATCTATCTATCTATCTATCTATCTATCTATCTATCTATCTATCTATCTATCTATCTATCTATCTATCTATCTATCTATCTATCTATCTATCTATCTATCTATCTATCTATCTTTTTATTTACTGATATTATCAAAGATTAATTAATACTGTAACAAATGTGTAGTAAATGCATTGACTACTTATGCACCTTATTCTGAAGCTAGTTTTACTGAAACAGCCAAGTGTTGTTATGCCCTCAATAACACTTTGAATGTGCATTTATACTGTGGAGGGATGCCTGTTATGGGTGTTTTATGGTATTGGAAGAATGTGTCTAATAAAAATTCCAGCTGTGCCGAGGCTGGTCAAGTTGTGATTGACAGATTGTTTATGGAAGGGGCTGGGCCATTGTTGCATCATCAGGACAGCTCTCCATGACATCAGCACACATTCGCCTCTGTTTTATATCAGCTATGGAAAACATGAGCATTTCCAAAGAACTGGGAGGAATCTATGTTTTATGGCTCAGTGCGATGAGAATTTGCAACTCTATTTGTGTTCAGATAAATACCAACTCGGTGGTATGATTAGGCTATCACAGTGGCTGGAGTTTCAGGAATTTTAACGTTGGCGTTTTGACCACCTTCACACCATGTGATCATCGAGTTTAGAGAATAGCTGCTGTTTGTAAGCCCTTTTCTTTTGTGTGTGTGTGTGTAATTTTGACCCAGTCTGTACGATCGTGGAATGTATTTAGTTATTCAATCCCCAAAATTAGAAAACGCCCCAGGATATCTGACTCAAAAAAGAGTCAAGCGATAATTGTACCTCAATTACAAGGTTTTGGTCTTGATTGCTCGGGAGACAATCAACTCATCAGTCAGCGTTTATGTTGAAACAGATCATCCGAGATGATTTTGGACGTGAGGGATTGTTCGCCATTCAGCCTAATTACAACATCTAAAAAGCTGTCATTTAAAGCATTAAGCAGACCATCGCGCCCTCAGCTGTTTACATCTGGTTGCCTGGTGTACTGGAATGTTCATTCAGAATTTTTGGCCGTGGCTTGTATTTCGCGGGTTGTGCAATTGTGTACTGATATTTAGCTTTAGGCCTGTCTTATATGTACTGGCATGGAATCCAGTCGTGAATTCTTTCTGGGAAACAAATTCTGTTTGGTTGTTTGTGGTGGGAATCATTAATCATCACAAAATTGCCATGTAAACAACAACAAGTAGCCTTGCTTAGTAGTACATGTTTTAAACGGTTAGTTCCATAGACTGTCTAAAAAGATGGACGACGGCGCCAGTAGATCATAATTCAAACTTGAGTTTGTCGAAGGGATCATTCTCCGCTCCGTTTGGATAACTACATGTGTGTCCGTATGTTCCCTCTAGCTAAGTCTGGGAGGTTTTGAGGTCACTCCCCCTGTGTCCTTTCGCCTGCGGTCCGGAGGGGGTCCGGTCTACATCAGCGGTCAGCATTTCGTCAGTGAGTACCTTTTTTGTCTTTCCACATTTGTTAGGACTGAACATGACTACTCAAAACAGAGAGTTCAGAAAGAGCGATTTCCCAAGTGTGTCTTTTGCCTCTGTTGTTTACTCTTCTCTCTGATGGAATGTTTCTCTGTACCTGTTGCGATGTCCATGGGACTAATCCAGCCGTCCTAAAGGGCCCTGCACTCTCCATACGGACTCAGAATGAATTAACCAACACCACGTTGACACCATTTACGCGGATATAATCGCTTCCATATGTTTTCACAGCCTTTCAGACAGTTTCAGCTTTTCCGGATATTAAACAAGTGCAGCACTTGCGTATGTCAGACTGGTTTTGTCATATGAAACTTGACTTGTCGAGCTTTATTGTATTTATTTAAACCATAGTTATTGATGTCTGGAGATCACTGTGCTTTTTCAGGTGTAAAGGAATCAGATGATGAGGATGAGGAAGAGGAGGAGAATAACACATCGCCTGTGAAGAGACCGTCCAACATGACCCTCGCAAAAGTGCCTCAGGTGATTGTGTTTTTAATCTCACTTTACAATGAGAAACGGCCAAATCATGACGGTCCCAACATTACATGTGATGTAAAATAAGTGGACTTTATTTAAATATTAAATGGTACATGTACAGTATGAAGAATTTGGCCCCTCTATGCATAAAACTCCTATAAGATATAAAATAGTTTGATACCTTTTCACTGCAAAATATTTTCTTACTTAGTATTTCCATTACAAATATCTAAACTTTCTTAAATAAACATACATTTACTTGAAAGAAAAAAAAGAAAAATGACAGAAGATAGTAAGTCTTGCTTTCTCAAAAAAAAAAAAAAAAAGAAGAAGATCAGAATTAGGTGAATTTATACTTAAAACAAGGAAAACTATTGACCAGTGGGGTCTATATTATTATAATAGTAATTATGAATAGTATATTTTATTATTATTAACATACTAAATATATGAAATATAAAAATCTATGAATAATAATCTTGTTTCACTTCATTATTCTTAACTTTCTTAAAGTCGCTTAATTTTGATACATTTTTCAGAACACAGGACTTAATATCTTAAGTCACTGTTTCTCAAGTAAATGTATCTTGATTTGAGAATGTTTAGATATTTGAACTGACAAAAATACTGAGTAATATATTTTTTTTTGCAATATATTTATCACAGAAACAGGCACTTTCTTTATTTTGTTTATACGAAATGAAGAAAAGGGCTTAACTAGGTGTCCAGAAAACTGTGAGGTTGACTTTCACAGAGTCTCAATAAAGAGACACATTGTTCAATACGCACTATATAAGTGTCTGAGACAAGCAACAGCTTGCCATCACCGTGATACTCAGAGAGAGCCTGTTTGAAATCTTTTGTCAGAGTGTTGAAATGATCCCAGAATTCTTACTGAAGCAATAAGCCATGAGAGGCCGTCACTTATAGTGATTTTACTAGGGTTTAGGAGTGTTGTTTTGATTTACTCACAATAAAAGTACTTTAATGCACAGCCTTTAATGGCATTTTGGTTTTATAAAATTCTGAAAACTGCAAGATAAGGCCCAAATTAATGGATTAAAGGTGAAGTATGTAGTTTCTGTGACACTAGTGGCCCGTTGTGGAATTACAAAAATAAAGCATATTTTGTAAACGTCCGGCGTGAGTAGTCACTCTTGTGAAGGCATGTCTTAACAGTTAAAAGTAGGCTACTTTCAATAAAAGGTTCAAATACGGTTAGCTGTGTTGCTATGTGTCATGAGGAAGCAATTGAGTAGGCTAGCACTCGTGATGGTCTCGCTTATAATAAATCCATCCCATTTTTTGACATGACGCGTTACAGATGTTTGAGTCTGTCAACACTGGACACGTCAAAGTAAACAATATAAACTAGAACATTTGTCTTTGTGAACGGGTGCATGATGATGTTTTATTGAAGCATCCATTGTAGAATGTAGTATCGCGACATCCCGTTCGCTTAAAATAATGTTTCCAAAATCGTTTCAGTGGTTCATCAAGTCGTAACAGGGTGAAAGGCACTTCTGCCTCTGCTTTGCGGTCCTATATCTGCTATAACCACTCTATGTAAGATTGCCAGATTGGGTCGCGTTTCTGTAGTTCTAATGAGACATAAGAAAACTACAAATTTGACTTGCTTTAGTTAAGCCTTACAATAGTCGTTATTTTGTTTTGTTTTTTCGTTTCTGATGTCGCAATACATCAAACTTTCATAAAATCATGCAACATTCTCTACCTTGTATGTGGACATCGTTCATTCTAAAGCCATTCATTCTAAATAAACAGTGAGCGTGTGTGTGTGTGTGCGTGTGACAGTAAGCTAAATTATTTACGACAATTCCGCTTCCAACCTGTAGGGCGACCACAGAGGAAAAGTGACTTGGTGTTTCTTTAATATATTTTAAAAAATATATATAGTTTGGTTATTCTAGCCTCCAGCGGCTCGCCACTCTCTTCCAAATAGATTTTAGTACCAGAACGCTTAACTTTATAAAGGAAAAAATACTTTTTTTCTTTTTTCAATGTTGGTGTTCTGTCTTTTTTAGAAAAAGCTGAAAATGGACTCTGATGAAGACGACGACAGCGAGGAAGATGATGATGACGACGATGATGACGAAGAGTGAGAACTCCGTTATAACTTATGCTTTGTTGAAAGTTTTTTTATACTCTCAGTGAATAAGATTCCACTTTGAGAGTTATCATTTTTATTTTTATACGTTGATAAAAGTTAAAGAAACGTCTACATTTCTGTCTGTTTTCCTTTTCAGGGACGACGACAAAGAAGAAAAGACTGTTGAAAAGAGCCTCATCAAAACCCCTCAAAAAGTGAGTCTTGCTGTTTCTTGTTGTTCATAGAATCAGGAAAGAGGAAATGCTGTGTATCACATGACTTTTCACAAGTTTTGGGTCTTGTAAGGTTTTTAATATTTTAAATCGCATATTTATTATTATTTGATCAAAGAAAAATATAATGATATTGTAAAAAACAAAATATAATGATATTTTTATATTATTACAATTATTACAAAAAAAAGTTTTTCTATTTTAATATTGTTTAAAATGTAATTTAGTTCAAAGCAGAATTTCCAACATCTTTACTCCAGTCTTTAGTGTCACAATCATGATCCTTCAGAAATCATTGTAAAATGCTGATTTGCTACATTTCTTTTTATTATCACTGTTTTTAGTTGTTGCCTAATTAGTATTTCAGAATCCTTTGATAAATAGAAAGTTCAAAAGAACAACATTTATTTGCCTTTCTTTATAAGTGTCATTATAAATGGCTTTTGATCAAATTAGTGTCTTAGTATAAATCAAAAAATGTCTTGCTGACCCCAAACTTTTGAACAGTTGTGTACTGTATGTTATACTGCTGCTTGTTACCACTGCTGCCCTGAATGAATTCAAAGGAATAACAGATTGACCAGCAGGTGCCAGTCTCTGCCAGAGAGAGAGAGAGAGACCCTCATCATCACACATTCATCTCCACCTGTTATTACTCCATCAGTTTATAGAGCACTTTACATTCTGTCTCTTCATGTAATAAATATTCTTCCTCTCTCACGTCACATTTATAAAAGCTCAGTGTCTTGTGCCATCTTTATCATGCCTTGTTTGCGTCCTTCGCTTGCCTGTCTGTTTTCATCTGTCTGGAGCATAATGATCACATGTGTACTAGGAAGCTTCACAGACAGAATGACTTCACCCCTCTACTACAGTACATGCGTTGATGACTGCATGTGGCTCTTTATCTACTTTGAAGAATCTGAGATAAAGAAATTACAGAAACTGTCAGTTAAAAATGCTTTAAATAATTTGATTAGAAAAAAAGCAACAAAAAACTAAATGGAAATAATGGACAAAAGCTAAATACTAAGTTATTTCTTCTAAGTTATCCAGTGGCCTGTCGCACAAAGCTAGCTGAACAAACTCTGAGCAGGAAATCAGCATATTAGAATGATGTCTGAAGGATCATGTCATGTGACACTGAAGACTGGAGTAATAATGCTGAAAATACAGCTTTGCATCACAGGAATAAATTGCATTTCAATGTAATTACAAACATAAACGGGTATAATATTAGTATTAGTAAAAACTGTATTATTGATCAAATAAATGCAGCCTTGGAGGGAGTAGAAGAGACTTTAAAAAACAAAGAAATATTTCAGATTGGTAATGTAGTGAAAATCACATTTGAAACAAGTTATACACCATTAAAACTCGGGAACTAAACTGAAAGGGACAACCCTACTAAAACCCAATAACCCTGCTGTCTATTTAAATGTTTGAGAGAGCGTGACAGTGTGTTTTTGTATGTGTGTTTAGAGATCAAAGCGGGTACATACCTACTCTGTGAGGACTGATTCCTGCCCTGAGGGGGAACGACAGACGAACACTTCTGTCACACACACACACACACACCACATCTCCTCTGATCCCTCCATCCTGAATGCTTTCTTCTCCTCTCACACTCTCTTTCTCTCTACCTCTGTCCCATCTGGCCCAAACACTTTCAATGAACTCTGTACTATTCAAATTACACATTATATATGAGAAAAGTGGGATTATACATCTTTTTTTAAAGATAATGCATGCTTATTCATGTTTGCACATTTGAAGAGTGTAATGCATTTTAATTAATAGTAGGGGTGCACGATATATCGGCCACCATATCGGTATCGGCCGATATTTGCTCATTTTTATGTTATCGTTATCGGCCCGATAATAATAAATTGATGATATATAAAAGCTGATAAATAATGAATTATTTCCTTAGACACTTGACAACTGAGACACTTAAGATGCGCACTGCTCAACATGATTGATCTTAATTGCTTGAAATATGATTGGAATCAAAAAGGAAAATATAAGTGCAAAATGTGCTGTCATATCGCCTACATGAAATTATAATGAGAACATTACAATTGTGTTAGGGGACGGATTTTAATTGTAAGACTTTTGTTTTTGCAATCAGGCTTTCAAAAATTATATAAAAATTGGATTTAGATTTATCGGCCGATATATCGGTTATCGGCTTTCAAATATAAAGAATTATCGGTATCGGTCAAAATGTTCATATCGATGCATCCCTAATTAATAGATATATACTAGACTGTACTATACTAGATACTATGTATAGATTCGATAATGTGCTAACTTTGTTCCTGTAAATAATTATAACCATACAACTAGTTATAAGACAATTTGCATTATTAAAATCGTTAAGGCATAATGCCATAACACACATCCGTAAAGGGTTCATTGAAAGTGTAAACTCTCCCATCCAGATTTCATTTGCTCGTCTTTATTTTCTCCTAATGTATAGAGTTATACGTAGAGCTATGACAGTGTCCTGTGGTCCCTTCAGGCCGTGACTAAACGGGCTATGTTTTCTACAAATTACTGCTCTCTTTCATCACGGCTCTCTGACAGCCTGACTGAAAAAAACATCCGAGAAGCGTATTGCGTTACATCACCGAAGAACAAAGCCGTCAGAATCACTCCATTCACAAACACCATCCGCTGTTATGATTCTAACGCTGAGCATGACTTTGACACGTGCTAAATAATTTTTCTGCTCATTTTAACCTGGGATTTTTCTCTTTGTCATTTTTCCAGACCCCAGAGAAGAAGAAAAGTGCAGATAAGCAGAACGGCTCTTCAGACAAGAAAGCGGGGACATCAGGGAAGCCCCAAACCCCGGTAAGTTAGTTACTTTGAAAAAACTAAGCAACACTGCATATACACTCACCTAAAGGATTATTAGGAACACCATACTAATACTGTGTTTGACCCCCTTTCGCCTTCAGAACTGCCTTAATTCTACGTGGCATTGATTCAACAAGGTGCTGAAAGCATTCTTTAGAAATGTTGGCCCATATTGATAGGGCCACCACATCCCAAAGATGCTCTATTGGGTTGAAATATGGTGACTGTGGGGGCCATTTTAGTACAGTGAAATCATTGTCATGTTCAAGAAACCAATTTGAAATGATTCGAGCTTTGTGACATGGTGCATTATCCTGCTGGAAGTAGCCATCAGAGGATGGGGACATGGTGGCCATAAAGGGATGGACATGGTCAGAAACAATGCTCAGGTAGGCCGTGGCATTTAAACGATGCCCAATTGGCACTAAAGTGTGCCAAGAAAACATCCCCCACACCATTACACCACCAGCCTGCACAGTGGTAACAAGGCATGATGGATCCATGTTCTCATTCTGTTTACGCCAAATTCTGACTCTACCATCTGAACGTCTCAACAGAAATCGAGACTCATCAGACCAGGCAACATTTTTCCAGTCTTCAACTGTCCAATTTTGGTGAGCTCTTGTAAATTGTAAAAAATCTCTTTTTCCTATTATTACTTATTTCCTATTTCCTATTTTTCCTATAGCCCATCCGCCTCAAGGTTGTGTGTGTTGTGGCTTCACAAATGCTTTGCTGAATACCTCGGTTGTAACGAGTGGTTATTTCAGTCAAAGTTGCTCTTCTATCAGCTTGAATCAGTCGGCCCATTCTCCTCTGACCTCTCGCATCAACAAGGCATTTTGGCCCACAGGACTGCCGCATACTGGATGTTTCTCCCTTTTCACACCATTCTTTGTAAACCCTAGAAATGGTTGTGCGTGAAATTCCCAGTAACTGAGCAGATTGTGAAATACTCAGACACCAACAATCGTGCCACGCTCAAAATTGCTCACCTTTCTTTCCCATTCTGACATTCAGTTTGGAGTTCAGGAGATTGTCTTGACCAGGACCACACCCCTAAATGCATTGACGCAACTGCCATGTGATTGGTTGATTAGGTTATTGAATTAATGAGAAATTGAACAGGTGTTCCTAATAATCCTTTAGGTGAGTGTATGTGGGTGGTATGACTAAAATCTTCAAATCAATAATGCTACGAGTCATTTTATTTCATTGTAATGGTATAATATCCCAATACAGTCAAGTTTGATTCAAAGTTATTTTTACGGTCATACAGCATAGTCTTCAGGATCTACTTTAGGATAAGTTAATTTGGGTCAGGAGCCGTCTGGGTTTCAGGTTTTGGTTTTCAGTTCACATCCCATTGCCAAGCCGTGCCAAACAAAAGCCAAGGTCTACCGTTGGATGCCAGAGGTAATTCTTACCAAACGTCCAGGTGCAGTTCAGAACGCCGACGACATGGCAGCCTCACAGAGAAAACCACAGGATAATGAGACGGCCTGTCTTTGTTTACGATCAACCAACACCGCCAAAAGCAAAATGTGAATTACACCAGCAGTACCCCTAAAGATAAATGTGTGCAACAGCATTCAAAACTCCAGCTGTGATTAGCTGAAAACCGCCCAGTCTTGGGAGGACACGACGATCCCAAAGCCATTATTTCAGTGTCTTTTTTTGGAGTGAATGCACTTAATACACTTTTAATAATCAAGCGCATTAGAGAAAAACTTCTTGACATTTAAAGGTTTTCTTCTAGGTCATGGAAAAGGATTATCGTATTTTCCCAGGCAAGGAAATGGTGAAGCGCACTTAACTAGCCGATGGTGGCAACAATCCCAAAACGTCCAATTTGAAGGGTCATTTGTGGTCTGCTTTAAAACAACAAACTACTCTCAAAGCCACGGCCTTCTGGCAGGGTGACCGATGTTTGGAAACTAAAATGCATTCACCAGACTTTCTTCTAATCACCAATGTTCCTCCTTTGACCGGTGCACACGCAGTTGTGTGGCGTTCAATTTTCTTTGATGTCGAGTTTTTTTCACCGTAATTGTGGTGCCGAATCAGAAAGACACTGGAACAGGAACGACTCACACAGTGAGAAGCACAACCATCGGGAAGTACGAATATCATTCAATTTCTCCATACGTTTTCTCTATTGCCAAAGCAAAGGCCGTTACTTATGCAATAAACAAATAATCTCAATAAATCAAGTTTGTTTCGTTTAGTAATTCATGACAGAGCTTTTCAAATGCCTGAATAGAGAAAATCACTGGTGAACAAAGAACCAAAAAATCCCGAACTAGGAACAATTAAAAAGTGGGCGGTCACCGTAACGCTCCATTGAGTGCTCGAGGAAATACCGGATTGAAATATGCTCGTAAATGTCCATCAAGCTTTGCCTTTCAAACATCCCGAAGTGATTTCACATACCCAATGACCAATTACCTAAGAGGGCGAGTTGTGCGATTTTTGCGGGTGACAAGAAAGACAGGTGACTAACAAAAGCAAGACTGAACTTTCACCACTAAATTTGTCTGACCTTTGACCCCTGGAACACACACCCTCAGGACAGGTTTATATACCTTTTCAGGGTGACCTTTCAGGTGGTTTTGGCATTCAAACCCGGACCACCTTAAACACGTAAGCACCCACATAATGAGTTTCCCATCGCTCCCGCTGGCAGTTCACTTGACCCAACAATGTAAGACTGTGTAAGCATGTTATTAGCATCTTAGATGCCTGACGTGAGGAGCACTAATTACCTACCGTTATAGAAACACCCAGGGGGCTGTGTGTGTGCGCGCGCACCTACTTTTGGCTAATTCCATAATGGCTACGTTCTGGTGCAAGACGGTGGTTGTTAAAACACCTTACGAGATTAGATAGTCAAGCAGACATCCTCCCATCTTTCTCAAACTCTGGCACTTCTTTGCACTTCTGCTTCCGGTCGGCCACTCCTACCCGTCGTTTTCCACACCCTTGTTTCCGGTTGCCACTCCTCTGCCATTAGAAATACTTAGGGCTTGGAGCTGTTGGGCGTCCCTGCAGGCCATGAGGCGAGCGGAAACCGAGTGCTCTGTCATTAAAGCGTGGCTGGCTCATTACATTCTCCCGACGGTGTGCCGTATATCTGAACGCATGAAGAGAAATCGCTTGCATTTCACAATGACACGCTCGAACAGTTGTGGAATGCTTCGTAAGACTGTATTTGCGTGTCGAAACAAGTTTAGTGTAATAGTACGGGACATAACTGTAAGATGCTTTCATCTGTGAATGGCTGTCATAAAGTATACAAGAATGTCCGTCCAGTTGGTTTAGTTTTGTTAGTCAACCTCAGCCATTGAACAACACAGACTGTTCAATTGACCATCTTTTGGCGAAAGCTTACTCAAAATGGCAGTCTCCAATCTGATTGGCTGATTTTTTGGCAATTTTATAATTGTGTAATCCAAATTGTGGTTGGTCTACCTCTTTTCAAGATAATGATCTGTGGATTCACCTGCATTTCTACTGACTTGAGTGAAAATTGGACAGGTGATAGCTTATTTTGATGGGCAAACGTATTTAACGCTGAATCTTTATGCAAGTACACATTCAATTATTTAAAGTGACAGTAAAGATATTTCTAGTGTTAATTTAACAAGTATTTCAAATAAATGCTGTTCTTTTGAACTTTCTATTCATCAAAGTATCTTGAAAAAAAAAAATCCACAAAAATCTTAAGCAGTTTTCAACATGGTAATGATAAGAAATGTTTCTTGAGCTGTAAATCCAACCCGATCTCACGGGAATTCGTACGAATTTTACGAGGTGGCTAATTCGTAACAATTCATACGACCTCAGTCGTACAAATTAGTACGATTTTTGCTAAATCGTACATATTTTACGAATGGGCCAATTCGTATGAATTCGTACGAATGACCTACCCCTGACCCCGCCCCTAAACATAACCGTCACGTGGGTTTAGACAAATCGTATGAATTCGTACGAGTGAGGTCGTACGAATTAGTACGAATTAGCCACTTTTTAATCACTCGTACGAATTCGTACGAATTGGTCGTGAGATAGGGTAGGTAAATCAGCATATTAGAAGGATTTCTGAAGGATCATGTGACACTGACACTTTGCATCACAGGAAAAAATTACATTTTACAATATATTAAAATTAGGGCTGTCAAACGATTAATCGCATCCAAAATAAAAGTTTGTGTTTACATGATATATGTGGGTGCATTGTGTATAATTATTTTGTATATATATAAATACACACATGCTTGTATATTTAAGAAAAAAAATATTTATATTTATATATAATATAAATTATATATAAATCTATATACAGTATATACATGAAAATATTTCTTAAATATATACAAGCATGTGTGTGTATTTATATAAAATAATTATACACAGTGCACCCACATATATTATGGAAACACAAAGTTTTATTTTGGATGCCATTAATTTATTTTGGGTGCACCGTGTATAATTATTTTGTATATATATATATATATATATATAAATACAAACATGCTTGTATATTTAAGAAAAAAATATTTATATTTATATATAATATAAATTATATATAAATCTATATACAGTATATACATGAAAATATTTCTTAAATATATACAAGCATGTGTGTGTATTTATATATATAAAATAATTATACATAGTGCACCCACATATATTATGTAAACACAAACTTTTATTTTGCATGCGATTAATCGCTTGACAGCCCCAATTAAAAAAAAAAAGAGTTATTTTAAATTGTAATATATTTCACAATTTAACTTTATTTTCGATGAAATAAATGTAGATCTACCGACCTCAAAAGTTTGACAGCTACTTTATTTACTTAAAACATAATCATTTTAAATAGTTGCTGAGTCAAGTTTTATGAGTCTCTTGTTATACATGTGGCAGAGTACGTTAGAAGTTGACAATGGGCGCAGAGAAGAGGTTGAGATGACTGCTATATGAACGCTTGTAAAGTCGATTCCTATTGGGCAGCTGAGACGGTTACCTGTCGTAACATACATAAAAACTACATTAGTGTAAAAGAGCGGGTGAACAATGCACAGGATCCTTCATAACGTCCCTGATTGTTAAAGGTCAGTAAAGTTTTGAAGTTGTGTGGTGTGTGTGTGTGTATTGAGGACAGCCGATTACATCAAATGCTAGCGTGCTAATGATTAAGTGCCGTCCCCTGGCATCTGTAATCAGTGTCTGGCGTAGATTAAAAAGCTCGCTGCACTCTCTGTCTGTCAGCTGTCTTAACTCTACAGCTGTCCTTTCCCAACACACAAAAACGCCCTGCTATATAATGACTGCACCACACCGGGCCTCTCTGGCCCTCTGCCAGTCCTGTGTGTGTGTGTGTGTGTATTGTGAGTGCATTTGTCCTTTAATCTGATACCTTTTGATCTATCGCATGCTCGTCAATCGCTACAGAGGAAAAGGGGATTATTTATTTGGTTCTTACGAAGCAAGACTGGAAGACATTGTCCTTTACTTTATGTTCCTCTCTCACTTTCCACTTTCATCTCGCACGACCAAAAGTTCTGGAGTATTCTTGAGGGATGTTTACCTGAATAGTACTTTTTTAGTACTTCAACTTACTTTATTTCATCTACCATATCAACATATCTCATTTTCGTTTTGTTCATTGAATATTTTTTATTTCAATTAGTATTTTTTTTTTTTTTTTTTTAGAGATTTAGTTTTATCTACACTGAATTCGGTATCCATTTTTAGCTTTCCTTCCACAATGGTCTCTGTTGGGTTCGCTTTAAAATGCTCTGAGGTCATTTGAAGCATTCATTTAATCTCATATGTTAGAAGTCTTCATGCTTTCCATCTCCATTTCTTCCCTCTACGACTACCTCTCTCTCGCTCGCTGTGAAAAACAAGGCTCTGTCCATCAATGTAACCCTGCAATCAGTGTGGATTCTTGGCTGGGCTGCATGCATGGACAGGCCACTGTTGTGTGTGTGCGCTTTCATCAGTCTGCAGAGGGACAGTATGTTTCTGCTGAAAGCTGGACACACACCTGTGCCCCATGAGCAGACACAGACCCGCTTTTTTGGATTGTGGACACCAGATTCTTTAGGAAGTTGTAATGATACAGACATTTGCCCTCACAATATCTCAGTCCTTCTATACGATGACAGAGCATCAGTGAGCACGTAAAACATTTTACCATTAAAGCACCAACACGGACCATCCGAGCACCTGTGTGTACTTGATACATCAAATGACTTCATACGTCAACTCTGTCCGAAACCTGAACCTTTTTATGATTCCGTCTTTGCCATTATGAGCGATATGCACTGTAGCCATTTTTTTCAGGATCCGAGAAGACCTGAATTCTTTTAAACGATGTCAGACATAGCAGTGAGACAACATTGTAAATAAAAAACAAGTCTGAAACGTCAAAACAACAAGTTTGGTTTTACATGTGATTTATGAGAAGTGTGAGGTTATGTACCTCTCTATCTGTCGTGTATCTTAATACAGTTGATAAATATAAAGAAAAAGTCTGAGAATAAAGAAGGGAGAAAAAGGAGGGAAAGAGAAAAAAATGTATATTAAAAAGGAATAGATAAAGGCATAAACGCATGTACTTGAAATGAACAATACAAATAAATAAAGAGGGGGTTTGGTCAGTGAACTTTGTTCTCGGATATTAAATGTTATATACATGCATGTATGTCATATATATTAGGGGTGTAACGATACACAAAACTGACGGTTGGGTTTTCCCACGGTTTTGACGTCTCGGTTCGGTTTGGTTTAGAAAGCTAAAATTGCTTGTTTTTAGTTTTTTTTTAAACAGTGGTTTAATGAAAAAAATTGTCTTCGGGTCGGTTTGAATCGTGAGTTCGGTATTGTGGTTTTTCGGTACGGTTCGAATATCGTTAGACATGAGGTCCATTGAGCCGGGCTGGGCGGGGGCGGGGCCGGGGCAGGGCGTGTTCGGTACGCAATGAGAGTATCGCGATCCGAATCGTGAGTTCTTTATAGTTTTTTTTTTCGGTTCGGTTCTAATATTGTTACACCCCTAATATACAGTGTATATACTGTATATACAGTAATGGTCAAAATTAATGGCACCCTTGGTAAATATGATGAAAACTGGCTGTAAAAAATAATTCTGCATTGTTTATCCTTTTGATCTTCCATTTAAAAAATTGGCAAAATTCTAACCTTTCATTGAAGCAAAAGAATTGAAAGTGGGGGTAAATCACATTATGAAATAAATGTTTTTCTCCAAAACACTCTGGCCATAATTGTTGGCACCCCTAGAATGTTTTATGAGAAAAATATCTCTGAAGTACATTCCCATTAATATTTAATTTTTTGAAGCACACCAGGGTGACTAGGAACATGAAATTGTCCAGCTATGACTTCTTGTTTCAAGGAGTTTAAATATGAGGAAGCACAAAGGTCAAATTCCCTGAATCATCCATCACAATGAATAAAACCAAAGAACATGGTTCTGATGTGCATCAAAAGATTGTTGAGCTTCACAAAATAGAAAGTGGATGTAAGAAAATAACTAAAGAATTGAAAATTCCCATTTTGACCATCAGGGCAATAATTAAGAAGTTATAATCAACTAAAGATGTTATGATTCTGCCAGGAAGAGGACGTGTGTCTATTTTGCCTTAATGGACGGTGAGGATGAAAGTTTGAGTCTCCAAAGACTCTTCAAGGATCACAGATGGAGAATTGCAGATATTACTTGAGTCTTGGGGTCAGAAAACCAAAAAAAAAAATAAAAAAAATAAAACAACCTCTACATCCTCACATGTTGTTTGAAAGGGTTTCAAGAAAAATGCTCCTCGCTCATCCAAAAACAAACTCCAGCATATTCAGGTGTCAAGACACGACTGGATCTTCAAAAGGGAACGGATTCTGTATATATACACATATATACATATACACATACATATATATATATATACTGTATGTGTGTGATTGATAGTGATATATACAGTAGATCCATTGTCATTATATAATGCTTTGCAAGCTCTGAAATCAGTTTCTTACAGAAATGTCAGTGAATTGCAAAAATGACTGAAATGTGATGTTAGTTCCTCGCTGCATCCCTGTTTATTGTATTAAAGGACATAAATATATTATATTTATATAATGCAATATAGCATTAATATACAGTATAAGCAAATAAATTGTGTGATACTGACGCATTAAGTTGTTAAGTTCCTATATAACACAAAGGTGTTGCAAATAAGGGTCTTGTCACTGAAAACAAATGGTTTATTCCTCCTCTTGGCAGAGCGGCCGTCCCACCGCCACATCTAAGAGCTTCGGGCTTGTTCTCTCCTGCATGGAAGCAATAAAAGGATCATTTGTACCCCTCTAAATTTGTCAAAGGGTGCCGTCATTAGTGCAGAGGTCTGTGGGCCAGACTAGACTAATGGTTAACAGGACGAGTTTATGGATGCCTTTTGTTGTCAATATCTAGCTTGAGATGTGTGACACTTTGCTGTGTGTCTAGATTAACAGGATTTGCATATTTCTTATTTACAGACACCACGGAAAGTAAAAGACAAGTCTCCAGCAGGACCTTCTGGGAAGAGTCCCGGCACTCCCAGCCTTAGTGAGGTCAAAGACAAACTTACATCAGCATCTAAAGAGGTACGAATACTCCTCATATTCCCTTCCACGTTAAAATGTGTCTCTCTGTTAACTGTGGACGCATCGCTTTTCCGTAATCACACACTCATACTTTAGCCCTGACATGCATACAAACACGCACGCATGTCGTGTGTTAGCAGTAAGTACGCTGACTTAGCAGATGATGAGATGGTCAGATGTTAATGAGGCATTTGAGTTGAAGGCCGGAGGGGGAATGACCAGCTATATGACATCAGCATATGGGGATTAACCAGCCTTTCTGAGTCCACCTGCTCATTTCCTCTCATTCACTCAGGACCACTGACCCTCTTCATCCTCACATCCTCCCTTCTGATCATTGAGTCTCTCATGGCGTCGGTATGTTTTTGAAACTGATACTGATTCTTTTACACACCATGACAGTCACATGCTATAATGCTATAATTAGGATCCCCCCGTTAACTAAATGATTATTTACCGCATGTGTGATTGAGTACCAGACCATAGTTTTGATTCACTCCTCAGTTTGTCTAAACGAAACAGAACAACCTTCAAATAGTTTTCATTGCCTGTTTACACTTCTGGGTCTATACGACCCCAACAATTGATTGAGTAATTGTACAAAAAAAAATGTACATTTTTAATCATACAAATAATATATCATTTTTTTTTTGTTTACTTCTCATCTATTCATTATTGCTGTGTTTTTGGGAGATATAAAGTACTTTTGTATCCATATACCACACAATTCCTCAACTACACCATTAGGTTGCATATGAAATATTTTTTTATGACACATTGCATTTATGCTTTAGTACTAGGCTTTCATTTCTGTGTGTAAATTTTCAGATTTATGTCGTTTTTTTATACACACGAAGAAAATATATTTAGTTTTTTTCACATTTTCCATTCATTTTAATGTGGGGTCATATTGACATGAAGACCAAAAGTGTAAACAATTTGTTACATACCTTCAGAACAACCGAATCAAGCCCAGTTCTTTTGTGTGTGCATAGATAGATAATGTATAAAAAGTCACAAAATCGTATTCCACTGAGATGAAGGGAACCTTTTTTTTATTAAGTAAAAGTCGATTGGGGTCATATAGACCCCATGACCCGATTGAGGGCTAAATATGCTAAACTCTTCTCTCGCTAGCTCCATTTACACTAACATTCAAAAGTTTGGGGTCAGTAAAATTCTTTGAACGTTTTTGAGAGAAGTCTCACGAAAGCTGCATTTACGTAATACAGTAAAATGAGTAATATGGTGAAATATATAAAATAACTATTTTCTATTCTGTTTAGAATTTTCAGCATCACATGATCCTTCAGAAATAATTCTAATATGCTGGTTTATAATCAATATTGGAAATATTTTTGTGAAAACGGTGATAAAAAATAAATCAGGATTCAAAAGAACAGCATACATTTTTTAAAGTTTTATGTTTTATGACTGTTGTAGTGTATTGTTGTAATGTTTAACTCTTTCCTCTAGTTTAGAGCCTAATAACATCTGGCAAAGGGACTACCAATGAAAACTAGCCTTTGGGCTAATTTGGGTACGTTAACATTTAAGAATGTTAATTAATGTAAACTGTCCCTTTTTTTCTAAATAAATAGATAAATAAAAAGAACGTCTTTGCTGTCATAATTAGTCAATTCTGTGCATCCCTGCTGAATGAAAATATACATTTGTTTAAAATACTCTTACTGACACAAACTTTTGAACGGTAGTGTCTGTGTATACTGAGGGACGGGTCACTTATTGTATGTGGTTAGTTATCGAAAGCAGGTTAAAAATAAATAAAACCTGTAATATTCCTTTAAGACATCTCTGCTGCACACTTTTTAGAAACTCCAGAAACGAGATGATTAGTATGTTGTGCAGTAATATCTAGTTTGAAACTGGAAGGATACAGCGGATGGATTGTGTTGAGCAGATATGATGATTTGTGTCCGTGTGATTTCATTCGGTCTGCTGTAGATAAGGGGAAATGGAATTACTGTGAAGGCCACAAAAAAATGCGAGTTCACTGAAGTGCGTCCAAAACCCAACGACTCACCCTGTTCATCACCGCAGCAGAGCTCTGGCTCCGAGTCAGGATGAGCTCAACACTTAGCAGAGAGACACAAGTGATGAAAAAGGGCCATTTCATTTCTGCAAAAATATGTTTCTCTGAAACAGGGGAGGCCACTTCCAAAGACGGAACAGAAGTTCGAGAACTACGCTAGAAGCTCTTTCAAGATCTCTGATAAACAAGTGAGTATTGCTTTTTTCACGAAGCACTGTCAACCTATGGCTGGAGTACTTCTAGCGTTCTTGCGTTGCATAAAATGCACGTATGACCCTGACAAAATGCATCAACACTCTTTATTTAAAGGTGCATTGTGCAACATGTCAAGTTATCAAAAAAATACCTGTTTTTCTAACCCATACATGCTTCTTGATGGGCTGAATGAGCCCTTCTCTGATCACTGCGATCGCCTCTATAATCCTGTTCAGTAAAATAAATAAGAGGGATTCGGGACGGGGTTTGAGACGTCATGCGTGTTCACGCTCGCCTGGCCATGTCTGGCAGGTTTGTGTATTCGCCGCCATTCTCCGTATCAGCGAAGACAACTCGAGCGACAAAACTTTAGTCAACTTTCCACAAAAGTAGAAGATGGATTCAAAGAGACCGGCTTGTATTTCATTCCAAACCCCAACGCCAAACTCCACGTAAGACAAAGAAAATACAACTTGTGTCTAGTGCCAGGCGTCGGAATAAGACGAGAGTCAACATCGGGAAGGCTTTCAACAAATGGAGAGATCTCCGGTCTGCTCTAGGGCTCAAACGGGTCCTATACAAAGTAATAATTATATTGTTCATGAACGTGTTTCAATAATACAATCATAAGTGGATACAGTAAGCACATAAAACAGTTCAATGTGGAGATAGATGGAAACAAAAAACGAAGTTTTTTTCCCCTCACACACACATACGTGTGTAATTTACTCAAATGCCTTTCCTTTCATATATTTAAAATATCTTGCAGATTTATAACTTCATTACCTCTAAAGACATTATGTGTGTGCGTGTGGTCAATGAGCACGCACACCTCTGGTTGCAGGTTCGCTTGTCGCCAGAGGGGGCGTAGTTCTGCAAAAACTCAGATACTAAGATACAGAAAGCCTTGCACATTCAAGTTACAAATGACCGTATCTCCTCTTACGTTAAAAGTAGTACTGCCAAACGATTAAAATATTTAATTGCGATTAATCACATTAATGTCATAGTTAACTCACGATTAATCGCACATTTTTATCTATTCTAAATATCTCTTGATTTCTTTTTGTCCCATTATTTTTTTTCCTATTTTAATGCTCTCATCAACATGGAAACGTGGATCGGCTTGCTTTGCGCAAATGTTTTTTATTGAAAAAAACATTTGCATATACAGTACATGTTCAATTTCACACTAACATTCTCACTTGGAGCAAATAATCTCTCAATGTAACACAGTCCATCAATAAAAGGGTGAAAGAAATACTGACGAGGTCCTGATATTGGCGAGGGGGCGGAGAATTTGCATCAGCTGTGTGTGTGTGTGTGCTTGGCCATAATTAAGTGGTATTTCAGACTGGACGTGCTGCGATGATGATCGCTCAGTTTACAACGAAAAAACACACAGATCACTTTGGTCTTGTCAATGGAACCATTTGGCAAATTTTTAAAAGTAAAATTTCCATTTAGAATCTCATTGCCATCCATTTCGCCGTCTTGCACTCGTCATCTACTCAAAACGTAACGTTAATCAACTATTTGGCCGGCTCGCAAACCCAAACAAGTGTGTGTGGCGTTGTGCCTGTTTTGTTTCTGGTCTAGCTCCGCTTGTGCTTTGGTCGACGAAGCAACAAAACGTCGTGCGGCGCAAGCCATTGAAATGAATGGGTTTCATAGCACAGCGCATGCCACGTCCTGTTGCAAAAGCATGTAAAAAAAAAAACGTCAAAGACCGTTAATCGTGCGATAAAAAAACGAACGCCGTTAAAATGGGTTTGCGTTAACGCCGCTAATAACGCGTTAAACTGACAGCCCTAGTTAAAAGTAAAGTAGAAATTTAAGGCATACTTAACTATGTCAATTTTACCATTACTGTGATGAAACAAACCTCAAGTGAGCGATACAGTTGCCTTGAAATGTCTTGTTATTCAGGTAGCTAGCTAAAAACTCTATGTGAAATAATCGTATCTAAGTTCACATACTAGATTTGAGTATATTTTAGGCCTTAACATCTTCAGTCTTGGGCCGGTTGGGGGGTGGCATACTGAGATCTTCCTGCCGCTCTCTCTTTTTTTTATCAGCGAATGAAATATGTACTGATTGACCTCTTGGCATTCAAAAGAACAGGAGGGAGCTGTCACGCCTGACATCTTTAGCTGTGATTTAAATCCCTCGTTCACTCATTCCTCTCCCGCTGTCTCTTTTAGTCTAGAGCTTTTTTTGCACTCGAATGTGTCAGGCTGGGTGTTGACCTAAAATATTGCGGTAGTGTAAAGCAGCCCTCACAAATGGCCACGTTTGGGTCAAACGAGAAAAATCTCTCTTTTAAGTAAAGTGCACTATCATGTCTGCTGTAGCTCCTATTTTCTCAGGATGAATTACTAACGAGAGAGTGCAAATGTCAGTGTGAGAGTCAGTGTGAGTGGTACCAATGGTACCCTAATATTTTGTTTGTTTGCATATATATTTTTTTTTAATTAAGAACACTTCAAGGTTTATATTATTTGTCTCAGCTACACTTTACCGCATTAAAACACATTGCCCCTAAAAATGTGTTTCTAGATCATACGAGTTCTACTGTTTAATTAAAAGATCATTTAAATTACACGTGCATAACAATTTCTCCAATTAAATAATCGTCAAGTGAGAGCCGAACTATCTTGTCCGCATTTCACACGGCTTTGATCCTTTGCATAGACAGACCATCAAACACAAAATACATGCGTTTTTATGCAAGCTATGCACACAAGATGATCAAACAGTTTAATCTACATTGACTTGTTTCAAATTTGCATATTTGTTGAATGCCAACAAAAGTATTACAGTGTTTGCATTTTGATTGTTTGACAGAACTGTTAAAGGGTTAGTTCACCCAAAAATGAAAATTAAGTCATTAATTACTCACCCCCATGCTGTACCAACCCCGTAAGACCTTCGTTCGTCTTCAGAACACAAATGAAGATATTTTTGATTAAATTTGAGAGCTGTATAACTACCACATTGGCTCCTAAGGGACTGCCTCTTGACGGCCCAGAAAGTCAATGAAGAAAATGTTTAAATATCCCAAGTGACTACCGTGGCTCAACTATATGTTTATCAAGCGACGCGAATACTTTTTGTGCGAAAAAACAAACAAAAATAACGAGTTTATTCGACTATTTCTTTTCTTCCTTGTAGGCCAGAAACGAGACTTCCTTAGATTTTCACGACGCATGCGCGAGAATTGCGATCTGAAGTAGTGTAAGCTGGTGTAAGCAGATCGCAATTCTCGCGCATGCGTCGTGGAAATCTAAGGAAGTCTCGTTTCTGGCCTACAAGGAAGAAAAGAAATAGTCAAATAAACTCGTTTTTTTTGTTGTTTTTTCGCACAAAAAGTATTCACGTCCCTTGATAAACATAAAGTTGAGCCACGGTAGTCACTTGGGATATTTAAACATTTTCTTCATTGACTTTCTGGGCCGTCAAGAGGCAGTCCCTTAGGAGCCAATGTGGTAGTTATACAGCTCTCAAATTTAATCAAAAATATCTTCATTTGTGTTCCGAAGACGAACGAAGGTCTTACGGGGTTGGTACAGCATGGGGGTGAGTAATTAATGACTTAATTTTCATTTTTGGGTGAACTAACCCTTTAAATAAAGACAGTAAACACATGAAGATGGAGAATGGGATCTCCAGCCTGTCTGCAGGCACCGATTCTCAGCACTGTCAAAATAAAAGTCCTGCTTCTGACACTAATCGGCCCTGCAGAAAAACGTATGGCCGATATTATTGGCCTTGGCATTATATCGGTCGACCTAGAATGCTAGAATAGTAGACACGCTAAGGAAGAAACCTCTATTCCAGTAGATGGTAAATGTGTTAAGTGTTGATTATAAATATATCCACATTTGATTAAAGACCTAAAAGTGTCAGTAAATCTATTAAAATGGACTATTTCATCCAATAATTGTGTGTTTTGTATTTTTATGCCCATCATCAATTCTATTGAGTCGAGTCCCTTATGTGCTTCCCTTGAGGAGCATTATGCTGCCTATGAAGATGCTTCCAGATCACTTATGAGGCTCCTTAGCAGGTTTAGAACTTGACCCATTGAAGTCAACAGGGTGCGAATTTTAAAGAGGATAAGACGGTGTAGGCAACACCGATTTTGTCGTTTTTGTCTGTACTGACAGAACTCCAAATGTACAAATAAATGAGCTCAATTTTAAAATTGACTGGAGTTCTCCTTTAAAGCACCAGGTAGTTCTAGGATCTAGTCACCAGGGTGGTTCCCCGAGAACTTTTGGTTCACTTAGGAACGTTTTCCTGGTTGCATTCGCGCCACCAGTAGGACCTCTGAAGTGACGTAAGCCGCGCTCTTATTTTGACGGCGCTGAGAACGCAAGCCAGAGCCACACAATGTTTGCATTCTCCGTGTTCATTCATTTACAATCTAACAGTCCTGTCCAATACTTTATTATTATTATTTATTTATTTGGGCTTTCAAACGATTAATCACGATTAATCGCATCCAAAATAAAAGTTTGTGTTTACGCAATATATGTGGGTGCACTTTTTTGTATAATTATTTTATATATATAAATACACACACATGAATGTATATTTAAGAAATATCTTCATGTATATACTGTATATAGATTTATATATAATTTATATTATTCATAAAAATACATATTTTATATATAAATTATATTTTTTTCTTAAATATACATGCATGTGAGTGTATTTATATATAAATAATTATACACAGTGCACCCATATATCATGTAAACACAAACTTTTATTTTGGATGCGATTAATCGCGATTAATCGTTTGGCAGCCATATTATTTATACATCGAATGTAGACAGACATTAATGGAAAGTTATTAGCATATGCTGTGTGATTGATGTCCAGTTTTGCTAGCTGAGGAGAAATACATAATCATTTTTCGCTTGATCCCTCAAAGTTAAGAGCATAAAGGTTGTTTTCCATGTTCGTAGAGTTAAGTTTCTGGAGTAAATATATAGGCGATAATCTGTGTGTTTACACAGCTTTTTACAAAATGGCATGCGTTCGGCCAATCAGTGCACACTATAGTGCTGCTCTGAAGTAGGAGCTGAATTTGTTCCTCCAAAAAGGAGTTCCTAGAACTAAAATCTTTCCCAGTTCCTGAGGTGCGAACACACCAAATTCCGGATCCTTCCGCCAATAGTTCTAGGAACTAAGAAAAGGTTCCTCCGGTGCGAAATCGCCTTTAGAAAGTAGGCAACTCACTAGGATTTGGAACATAGTTTACATGTTTTGGTCGGTAATGAGTTATGAGCTATTTGATGCATTGCGTCGGTTCAAGAAACATGGCTGGAGCGTGTGCGCAGGTGTCCTCTCAGATGTGCATGTGTGTGTGAGAGCGTGTTTTCGAGCAGAAACGGCTTTGGGAGCACAGCAGGCAAAGAGGTGTGAGACATGTCTTTGTCAAAGAGAGGCACTAGTCATACCCTTTGGTATGTACAAGGACTGCACCCCCTTCCTCTGGGCTCGGCGCTGTAGTTATACCCCAGACGCACCGCTAATGTGGAGTTTTTCATCCAAACTGACTCACACAGCTCTAATTATTAAGCATCCAAATGAGTCGCTACATCAGAGAAACTCCGTTCCAGCTTCACCAACTCATCCTTTTCCCCCTCCCCTCTCTCTCTCTCTCTCTCTCTCTCTTTCTCTCAGGTGATCAAAGACCTTTGGAACTTTTTACAATCACTAAAAAAGTAATGGCTGCTCTGCGCTCCCCTTCCCGTCCCGGTGCAGCAGAAGTCTGGGGTTAGCCAGTAACAGCACTTCAGCTGTGCGATCTGGCCTCTTCCCCTCTTAACGTGATCCGTCTGCCCTTCTCTCTAGATGGATAGAGCAGAACGAGCCTCAGCAATGGCATACATATCATGCTTCTTGTTTTACTTTCTTCCTTTTTTAATCCTGGATTCTTTTTTTTTTTTTTTTTTTGTCAGGTCCACAATGGTTTATTTTAGAAGAACATTTAATGGGATGTTTTGCCAAGGTAGTTATAATTTTAAAATGCAACTTCAGGGTGAATCTCATGAAATCTTATCAAGAACATGTCCAGGTCACATGTCACCTCAAAATCAAAATCTGCATAAAGAAAATTTGAGAAAATTTCATAAAAGTCTATTTTAGACTAAACAAATGTTTTGCAATTGGGATATTTTCATACGAATTAAGCATAACATTCCCCTATTCTCATTATCAAAAAATATATATTGTAACGGATTTATAAATTATGGAAGCTTTGTGGTATGAACTATAATTTTTGGTGATTTAACAATAAAAAAAAGAGTTGAAGTATACAATATTAAAGTAAAAAAAACATTATGGTAATGACAATTTGGGAAGTGAAAATGTTCTTGCAAAAAAACATGTTAATGGTCATAAAAATATGCTTTGTTTTCTCAATGCTTTTTGGATAAAATGTGATCCTCTTTGTGACATTTGTTTTTCTGTCTTTCTCTCTAGTAGAAAATAGAAAACTGGTATGGCTTGGTGCTGGTTTATCACATGTTTTTGTTATTATTATTTTTTGTGAGGCTATTTTGATAAAAAATAACAACACTTGAACATTAGCTTGAGTAAAAATAGCTTTTTGCACTACCAGCCCAAGACCAATTGGCTTCTGGCGTAAATCTGAAACCACCGTGACTGTAAATCGTCCCCTTAATTTCTTTGTGTAAAGATGGCAGCTGAAATGTAATAATGCTAACGTTGTGTGTTCGCTCTGATTCCTTCTAGCTCGCAGTATTCAATTCAAAAGTATTCAGCCCTCAAGTTTCCCCAATTCCAATGGCCTTCAACATTTAAACTTTACCATTATCTCAAGTGCTATAGACTCGACCATAAAATGTCTCTTAGAAGTGTAACCTCGTAAAAAAAAAGAAAGATGATTGTTAGTTCATGATTTAGGTCATTAAATATGACAACGGAGATGATTTGATGCTTTGAAATCTAGCTTTCTGGATGTTATGTTGTTTTTATTTTTGCTCTAAACCATTTTAATTTGTTAAATTATACTTTAATTTGTCAAATTAGGTGTTTTTGAAAACCGAAAATTGTCCTTGATCTCTTTTTATTAGTTTGATGTTGTAGCTTTGAATGCAAGTAAAGTTGTTTGTTTGTTTTTTGCACCATTCATATGCTGCAAGCAAGCAGTGCATTGCAACAAAACTATATTGTTCCCATTATGATACAGAATGGCCTACACTTCAAGTCCAGTGAGGCTTGTTGATGGTGACTACATTGGGAGCAAGCTAGTTTTGTCACATCATGCTTCTCGCTTACAGTGTTAGATTGGGTTTCATGCTTTTCTTGGATGGATATTGAGGTAATCCAACTTTAGTTAAATAAATACTGTATATCAACTTTTTGTCTGTGAATTATAACAATGTGAAGTTGCTTGTACCTTTAACCGGTGGACATGATTTTGCCAAGTACCACATGTTCCTGGATCAACATCTTTGTTGATCCTGGATCAACTTTCCAATCAACCAATCAGATTCAAGGGACAAGTTTAGGCTTAGAACCAGGGTGAAGTACTTAAACATCAATGTTATTCACCTATCATTACCCCCTGATTTTAGGGGAAAGTTATGGGTAGGGTTGGGTTAAGGGTTAGGGATTGGGTACACTTGATTGTTTCAACCCAACTTTGGGTCAAATTTGGACAAACCCAGCCATTGGGTTAAATTTTTACGTTACATTTTTAACCCAACGTTTGGGTTTGTCCATATTTGACCCAAATTGGCCCAAAGCATTTTTAGAGTGTAAGGACTACATTTTGGGACAGGAATGTTGATCCAGGAACACGTCTGTCTTGGCAAAATCACGGTGACCACCTTTAACCAGTCTTTGGAGTTCAAGTTCACCTTGTCAGGTTTTGTTAAAGGCCGGAGTCAGATCATGTTCTCGGTCCATCCGGATTTTAGTCAACAAAAGGTTGTAATCTGAAAGTGTTCAATGCAACGCGCAGGCTCATGAATCGCATCGGACAGTTGCTTGACGCCGCGTCCTTGTAAAATAATTTTGATTTACAAACATCATAGGTGTAAATTGTTTGATAATAATCAAATTCATTATTAGACCTACTGTACGTAATCTCTGACAGTTGCATCAAAAGCAGTTCTGTTCAAGTAAATCTATTGGATTATATTCTCAACACTTGCCAACAAAGAGCATACCGAGCTCCATTTTAGTGCAAAAGGAGTTAATGATGTCTTCTGTTCATGCTCAGTGATCGTCTCAGGCCGTTTCTCCTCCTGAGGTGGTCACCTGATTGCCTTGTTTGAAATAAACAGTTTTCCGTCCCTTCATTTTCTGAAACCGAATGAATAAAGACGTCAACTGAATTAAAGATTGTCTCTTTTAGTTTTTTTGTTGCACTTTTTCTGAACATCTGAGATTTACATTAACATGGTCACTTAACACTTGAACCTCGGGCAGTTCACAGCCGTTATGATGATAGCTCTTGGAATGGGCTAAACAAACATTTGCTATCAGCCGTGTTTGTTTCCGTAAAGTCAAACTTCCTAAATTATTTGCCATTTTACAGCTCTCACGTCTCTTTTCATGTTCTTTCTGAAGAGATTATACTTTAGAGAGGAAGAAAGTTAACTTCATCAGCGAATTGCCTCAAATGAAGAGATCTATCATTAACACTCCAATGGGATGAATCTTTTTCGTTTTCATTGATCTCCTCCTTAAATGCTAGTCTGAAGTTGCTTTGCTAATTTAGTTTGTAAATTACTCAAGTCAAATATATTTACATAGCGCTTTTCACAATACAGATTTTCACAATTACTCTTCATGCATTCACCACATGGTGGCGATAATGGCTTATGATGACAGTGTAAGTTGATTTATGGAAAGCTCCTTCCCACTAGCGTAAGGGACAGTTAATCAGCCACGCACCTGGATTGCACTCCTTCATTATGCCTGCTGACACTTACATACTTCCTGTTGTCTGTGTCTACAGCAGGAAGTGAGCTCAGCAGACAGGGTGTGTGTGTGTGTGTGTGTGTGTGTGTGTGTGGTGGGGGGTGTTACTGTGTGGAATTCCCCCTCTTTCCCAAGGGTGAGGAATTCCAGATCAGCGCACACTCCAGGCTGAAACAAGGATGAATGAGAACGTACATAAATTGTACCTGAAGCAATTCCAATCAGCGGTTAGTAGGAATTATGAAACATTTCACTGATTCAGCTGTCTGACTGAAGTGTCCAGTCATGACTGCACAAACAACGGTGTCAGCAAGTTCATGTTGGGAACAGAAACCATTTTGATCCCATTTAATAACGGGACAGAAGCAGCTGTCCTGAGTGTGGCACGTTAGTGTTTAACTGTGCAAACATCACTCTTTAACATCTCTGTATTCTCTAGAGAACATGCATCGAAGAATTTATCAGGCCCTTTTGCCTTGCACGACCTTAGATTATTCTGTCCTTGTGAGTACTAAGACATGTAGGCCTGGTTTCAAAAACAGGGCTTAGATTAAGTCAAGAGTAGGCCTTAGTTCAATTAGGACATTTAAGGAGATTTTTAATAAATGTGCATTAGAAAAAAACATTACCAGACAAAACAATGGCACTTGCTGTTGAAAATGTCGTACCTTGCCTTTTACGAACTGAAAATGCATGTTGAACACTGGCTCAGTTCAGGTGCAGTTTTGTTTATTTCAAAAATAATTGGGTCCCACTTTATATTAAGTGGCTTTAAGTACTATATACTTACATTGAAATTAATAATTTGATACAATAATAATAATAATAATAATTCGTTACATTTTATATAGCGCTTTTCTGGACACTCAAAGCGCTTCACATAGAAGGGGGGGATCTCCTCAACCACCACCAATGTGCAGCATCCACCTGGATGATGCGACGGCAGCCATATTGCGCCAGAACGCTCACCACACACCAGCTTACTGGTGGAGAGGAGACAGTGATGAAGCCAATTGGTGTATATGGGGATGACTAGGAGGCCATGATGGACAGAGGCTACTGGGCAAATTTGGCCAGGATGCCGGGGTTACACCCCTACTCTTTCGAAAGACATCCTGGGATTTTTTATGACCACAGAGAGTCAGGACCTCTGTTTAACGTCTCATCCAATGGACTTATTGTGTACATACATGTTTTTACACTGTACTTATATTTTAAAAAATACCAGCATGTAATTACAGCTATAAATACTTTATGTAATTACATTTGTAATTACACAGTTGACCCTCCCCTCACACATTTACCTACCCTTAAACCGACCACCACACCTGTCCCTAACCTTACCCGTATCACACCTCAATAGCAGCAAAAGTGTTTTACAATACAACAGGAACACAATAATACATTGTACTTATTGTTCAATGTAAGTACATAGTACTTAAAGCCACTTAATATAAAGTGGGACCAATAACGGTGCATTAGTTTGGGATTTGAGCGTGTGTACACTAAACACAAACTATAATGCAGCTAACTTTAAGGGAAATAATCTTTTTTTTTTCTTCTCATTTTAGCGTGGACTGCCATTGGTTACATGACAACGATGTTCTAAATACCTAAATTGATTGTTAGTTACCCATTTTTGTTTTTCACGTACAAGCGACAACATTGTCAAAACAATCCCCATTCACAATCACATGGTTCCTCTACAACGACTAAAAACGCAGTATTATTCATGCCAGGCCAGTAGTTGGCGATATCACCTTGTAAAGAAATGCTATGCGTCTATAGAGAGCAGCCCAAGACATCATCTAACTCTAACTGACACGTTTGACCATACGTCAACATCCAACGTTTTACCCTTTAACGTCAGTTAGATGACGCTATCTAACCCTAACCCTAACCCAGACCTAAACCTACCCGCGTCATAAGGTAAAGCATCAGTTAGATGGGGCCCTAGGATAGCGTCATCTAACTGATGTTAAAGGGTGCCCTAAACCGCCGGATGTTGACGAATGGTCGAAAGCATCAGTTAGACGACGTCTCCGGATGAGAATGTGTTGTAGAGAGAAGTAATACACATGCGCATGACATCACCGTTTTCGCAAATCTGCGTTTTTGTAGTTTACACTGAGACGATAACGGTATCATTTTAAAAAGTCGTGCAAATGAATGGCCAAAAATGGATCAATTCTTCTTTTAGTTGAAAATGGTGTCATGTTAAAGCCCCCTAAATTCGCTAGCGATGCTCCTGCATAAAGGTGAGTATAATCAGAGACAATATATAGAGACATGCCACTTCCTAAATCCTCAATACAACTATATAGGGAAAACCTGTAACGCCAAAGATGGCGGTTGTATGCACATGCCCCGCCCCTCCCGCTGGAAAGCCAATCGTCTGCTTTTAACAGTCAAGCCAGGAAACATTAAAGCCTATCGTCTAGTTCCACTGACGCATGCGGAGACGAGAACCCTTGCGAATGCGTAGTAAACGTATAACCTGTGGGGAAAAGGGCCTTTTAAAGCTTATTTTAGGGCAAAGTCATCAAACTTTTTCAGCTATTTTTATATTTTACTGCAGTTTTTGTCCCGATGACCAGTGAAAGTGCAGTTCTGACTCTCTGCCCATTCATTTAGATAGGAGCCTGGTCTTGTTAGTCCGAAATAGCTGCCCGGAGGCGTTGCCAAGATGGCGGCCGAGTGGTATGACTTTGGTATACAGTAACTGAGATTTTCTAGACACTGACTATGAACAGCATGCATTATCCGTATGCATGTAATACTCTCATGTGCAAAATACAAACAGAGCTGCGTGGGAAACGTATCCCACAATAAAAATGCACTCAGCTTGACTTTCTATCCATTGTGATGAATGAATTGGAAGCGACATCATCCGTCATCTTCAACATCTCCTTCTTGACCCATTATTTGATCAGACTGCCAACAATTAGAACGGCTTTACACCAAATTGGATTAAAAATCACAAAATAACAGTTTCAGCTTCTGAGATGATAACCAATGAGTCATGTGAAATCAATGTAGTGTGCTACTGTTTGAAACATTTATGATACGGCATACTATTTTTTTTATGGCCACAGGTGGAGTGGAACAGGTTTAGTCCCGTACTCAATGTGCTTCCATCGCTTCCAAAACCTATTGAGATGCGTTTGTATCCGTCTTTCTCATCAACAATTCCAAATCGTTTCAATCTCACACATTTTAACTTATTGAATAATGATTGTTTTACGCACCTAGCCATAATTTAACCATTTTCATACTTTTTACATTCTAAGCAAATTGAATAAATGCTTTAAGAAAAATATGATTACTTAAAATCAAATCTGTCTCAACTTGTGCAGAAATCTTACCTCGAATTCGAAATTGACTATTTTACCATTTTATTTAGGGATACTGTACAGTCATGGGAAAAAAAGAAGGTACACCCTCTTTGAATTCTGTGGTTTTGCAGGTCAGAGCTTCATAAAAAATCATCTGGTTCATAAAATTAGGTAAGTACAACCTCAGATGAACATCAACACTATCTATTTATCAAAAACTAGACCAATTTAAAGAAGTACTACTTACTTCCTTAAGAAGTAAGATGAAGTACCAGCCAGATGCTTCTAATCAAATGCTTCGATTAACTGATCATATGTGAGTGTGTTCACCTCTATAAAAGCAGAAGTTTTGGCAGTTTGCTGGTTTTTCTTAACACAATGCCATGGAGAAAAGACATCAGCAATGATCTTAGAGAAGAAATCGTTGCTGCCCATCAATCTGGGAAAGGTTTTAATTTTACAATTTCAAACAATTTGAAGTGCATCATTCTACAGTGAGGAAGATTATTCACAAGTGGAAAACATTCAAGATGGTCGCCAATCTTCCCAGCAAATCCACCCTAAAAAAAAAAAATACATCTCGGACTCTACAGGCCTCAGTTAGCACGTTAAAGTTTATGACAGGACAATTAGAAAAGACTAAACAAGAATGGCATGTTTTCAAGGGTTTCCAGGAGAAAGCATCTTCTCTCTTGCAAACGTCTTGCAAAGTTGCATCTGAACAAACTTCTGGAACAATCTCCTTTGGACATACAGGACCAAAGAGGAGATGCTTTGCCCAAAAAATCACAGCGCCACGTTTGGCGAAAACCAAACCCAGGGCTTGTTTTGCAGCCACAGGACCTCGGCACCTTGCAGTCATTAAGTCGACCGTGAACCAAAGTGTTCTAGAGTCAAATGTGAGGCCATCTGTCCGACAGCTAAAGCTTGGCTGAAATTGGGTCATGCAACAGGACAATGATCCCAAGCACACCAGCGAATCTACGACAGAATGGCTAAAATAAAAAGAATCAGGGTGTTGCAATGGCCCAGTGATAGTCCAGACCTCAACCTGATTGAAATGCATTCTTGGGACCAACAAATGCCCGCAATCCTCAATGAACTAAAGCAAAGTTGTAAAGTAGAGCGAACCAAAATTCCTCCACAGCGACTTGAGCCTGAAAATGAATACATCAAGTTTTTGCTGCCAAAGGTTGTTCTGGTGTTCTTAGTTTTTCACATATGGCTTCTCCATTTTGCCTTTATTTCTGTTAAATAAACAATGGCACTCATGAATTGTTCATCTGAGGTTGTATTTACCTCATTTTAAGACCTGATAAGGACCAGGCGATTTTTTTGTCCTTATATGTAAAACAATAGAATTTAAAGAGGGTGTACTTTCTTTTTCACTTGAAAATATGATGTAATTTTATGCTTATTAGAGCACTGTTTTTAGCTTAGTAATGTACACAGATCTACTCAAATCTAAAATTTCGGCGAGTTGAGCCAAGTAGATCATACAATTTGAGTTATGCTCCCTAAATATAGACCAAGCGTGCCGCACAAGCCCTCAAAAGTGAAGCCAAAACGTCTCGATCGCCCCCCCAGTGGCCGGTCCTAGTATAGGTCATAAACCCCGCCTCCCCGTGTTATTCAACGTGACGCGAGACCAACTAAACAATTAAATTACACTTCGCATATCCTTTTTCCAAAAATAGTTTCTGTCATTTACTGTAGCTTCTATCACGCTGATGTAATTTCAAGAGTTTGTTTTTAAAATAAGTTTGTTTTTATGCTATAAAAACGGTGATGTGACATCATGATTGACAGGTTCTCTGTGCGATGTAGTCACTGAAGACTTTTTTTCATAATGTTGACTATGTGGTTAGTAGTTGTATTTACCTTATTTTAACGAGGTTCTGCAATCAGCAGACATCGTTGGAGAGGAACGAAGCAGACAGAGGCCACTTAATAAAAGTGCGGGGCGTGTGCTTGCGTTTGATTCAGCGAGAATGAGGGCGGAGCCTTGATTTCGCGGCTTTACTTCCTGCTCACGACTGCGCATGTCTGGTCCCGAAAACGCAAGTACGCAGACTCAAGTCCCAAGATGTTAGCGCCATGGAAAAGAGCGAAGGGGCGTCCCAGACAGCAAACTGACATTGAATCAACGTGGAAACGACGTCTCTCATGACATTGAAACAACGTTGATTTTGCTCATCGAATTAACGTTGAACCAACGTCAGACGCGGCATTCTTCAAAGCTAAATGAAAATCGAAAATTGGTTTGCTTTCATAACGTTGAAACAACGCGTTGATTTCAAGTTGATTTTCCGTTAGTTTTGAAAGAATGACGTGTCTGACGTTGGTTCAACGTTAATTCGATGAGCAAAACAATGTCAGATCAACGTTGTTTCGATGTCATATTTCCACGTTGATTCAATGTCAGTTTGCTATCTGGGGTCGTCCATGTTTTTTACAGTCTATGATGTAGACAGTATACAGCTTACTAGGTTTGGGAACAGAGCCCAGATCTTTCAGTATATTCAAAGTAAGTGTGTCTTTCTAGTGCTGGAGTTGCTTGGACTATGATATATCAGCCTCTCAGCATAGCGCCAGTTAGTGCTCCGTGTGGAAAGATGCAACGCTGAACCTGTCTGATATACCTGGGCCAGGTAAAACAAAGAACTCATGCTCACGGTGATAAAACAGGCTGCTGAAGTTCAGAGGAGACAGATTTGTAAACATTGACTGTGGGAGAGTGAAAGAATGGCAACTTGGCATGTTTAACGGGAACCCTGGGGGCAAAAACTGGTTGGATCGAGGCTGATTAAATGTTTGACGTAGCTTCAATTTCAGCTGTCATGAGCTTGGCAGTGGTATGGCTCAGTCTCATTTGGGTCTGCAGAGCTGTGATATTGAGTGATTGGTTTGGACCTGGACCCCAACATCCATCAGAACGCGGGCCAAATATTAGTCCATATCCCAAATCATCTGAAGTCATATGAGAGCTTTGTGTGAGGAACGGACCAAAAATTAAGTTATTATTCACTGATAATCTTCTCTTCACGGGCCATGCCAAGTGTAATGCCAATCGCCGTATTTACCTGTGTGTCATGTGAATTATTGTGTCGGTGCAAGTTTAAATACCTGGAAGTGCAAATAAGATATTCCTAAAAAAAAAAAAAAAAAAAAAGGTTTTAACTCAAAGGGATCCTACAAAGGTTTTTTTTTTTTTACATTTTAATCCTTCAGAGAGACGGGTATAACAGAGCTTTACTGACAGACTGAGCACTGAGGTGCTGCAACAGTGTCAAATATGTTGTGAAACTTATTCAAGAATCAAACTCTGTTCTAGTAGACCCTAAAAACAAAATGAAGACTTTGAAAAAGGACATACTGTTCATGATTTGTAATCACAACAAATCAACTTAAATAGTTTATGTGGGTCAGATAACATAATATTTTAAGTTTCTGATGATTAAATCAATCTCCTTCATTGTATTAACTCAATGTTTCCATTTCAATGAACTTAAAATTTTAAGGGAACAAGGTTACTTAATTTTTTTAAGTTAAACCAACAACATTTTACAGTGGAAGTGTTTGTTTTAACTTCATTTTAAGTTTAGTCAACTTAGTTTAGAAATATATAGTTTACTTAAACTTTTGCAGATAATTTACTCGCCTCCATGTCATCCAAGATGTCCACGTCTTTCTTTCTTGAGTTGAAAAGAAATTAAGGTTTTTGATGAAAACATTCCAGGATTTTCTCCATATAATGGACTTCAATGGGAACCAAACTGTTCAAGGTCCAAATGAGAGTTTCAGATGCAGCTTCAAAGGGCTTTAAACGACACCAGACGATGAATAAGGGTCTTATCTAGGACCCTTTGAGTCAAGACTCGAAAAAAGATTTGTTCATTTTGATGAGCGTTTGTGACTCTCCTGTTCAATCACAGAACAGAGCAAGTCGAGCATTTGTGCTTATAAAACTTAAACTTTGTTATTTATTTTTGAAATGACCAATCGTTTCGCTTGATAAGACCCTGGAATGTTTTCATCCAAAAATGTCTTTTTGACTAAAGAAAGAATTACATGGACATCTTGGATGACATGGGGGTGAGTGAATTATCAGCAAAAGTTTTTTTTTTTAAAGTGAACTACTCCTTTAAGTTCGATAATAAATCTGCTATGTCATGTCTATGACAGGTTGTGTTGTCTTAGTAATGTCAAGTTGTCATGACAAAGACACTCAAAGGTTATGATATATTGGTTTATGTCAAAGTGTCATAACAAAGACATCATAATGTCTAATAATGTCATAATTGAGTGAATAACAAACTTCCTTCATATTCATAGCATATGTCATGTGTCATATGAAGGTTTCATGTTAGTCTTATGCACACCCCTTCAAGTAAAGTGTTACCAGTTTGGGACTCTTTTCATTTTTACAAGGCTTTTGGAGACAAACGCATTGCAGCAATACCATACAACATTTTACAGTTCATTCTGTTTTGCTGACCAGAAAAGTGTAACCCAATTCATCATCTCCGCAACATATGTTCCATCTGTCCCATTGGTTCATTAGAAGCAAACTAAGCCCTTTGGAAGCTTTTGGAAGCGTTCACTTTCCCACAGTCTCAGGCTACTGCCGTGAACTTTCTCTCAGGTAGCATGGGCCTCTGGAGGAACACATTGCATAATCCTTTCCCCACCGATGGAAAAAAAGAATGCCTGAAGAATGAGACGGAGGGACTAATTATTCTGCAATATCACACTGGAATCTGCACTGAAGCAGGGTCGGTGTGAATGTGGCCTCAATTTCCCAGCATTTGAACAAGGTTGGATTCAGTGCATCACTCAAAGAGGGTAAGCACTCATTCTAGGACGATTTGTATGTTTCTCTATATTCCAAGATAAATACGAAAAAAAGCAAGCCATTCCATTGAAGTGAAGGTTACATATTCCCCGTTTTACGAATTGCCAATAAAATCACATACAGTACTGTAATGTATATAACTTTGTACAACAACGTGTTAGTTAATTGCATTGTATCACTTTATGCCTAATGTTAAAGGGATAGTTCACTTTGAAATTAATTTTTGGTATGTTTTATCTTACCTCAAGGACATTCAAGATGTAGGTGTCTTTTTTTCCACAGTATTTTTATTTTTTATATTTTTAGGTCAAACCGTTCGTGTCTGTCAGTCATATAATGGAGGTCTATGGTCACCACCTCAAAGAGCATGCACAGAGAAGTCAAAATTAAACACGATTTAATGACTCGTAAATGTAAGTACACATTGATGGCCTAAGACACGAAACGAGTGGTTTGTGTGAGAAAACTAACAGTATTTGTATCGTTTTTACCTCTTGTAACCACAGCCACGTCCAAGTGATCTGAGGTAACACTTCTGAAATGGACGTGACTGTGATTACAAGAGGTAAAAACGATATAAATGCTGTTCGTTTTCTCACACAAACCGCTCGTTTCGTGTCTTAGGCCATCAATGTGTACTCACATTTACGAGTCATTAAATCATGTTTAATTTGGACGTCTCTGTGCATGCTCTTTGAGGTGGTGACCATATACCTCCATTATATGACTGACATGAACGGTTTGACCTAAAAATATCAAAATTGAAACTACTGCGGAAACAAAGACACCTACATCTTGGATGCCCTTGAGGTAAGCTAAAACATACCAAAAATTAATTTCAAAGTGAACTATCCCTTTAAATCTGAATGCTTAAGAAAACCCTGTTGAGAATCACTGATGCTGGCACACCATGCTTGGCAAGTAATGCTGCACTTTAATACTGGGATACGTCCTAATACTCGTAATACTGAGATAATTAACTTGATAATTAACTTGTACATTTCTGGACCGTCAGCTAACATTATGTGTTTTCACTCATTTTTGCATGTTTACTTCTGTGTACATTGCTTCTAAGATGTTTTTTTTCTTCTTCTTCAGACCTGCTCCGTGCAGGTACATAAAAAAACGACATGTTAACACACTGTCTAGATACAGCCCAAAAAAAGCAAAGAAGCATTTCAACTATTTGTGGAGAGCTTTCAGAATGGAAGTGAAACAATACGACAGCCCGAGGGGAAAATAAGTGATCATGCTGGTATGTTTAGATTAGACAGAAAGGAAGCCATCATTGTCATTGTCAGATTTCATATATATTTGCTGAGCTTTCACATTCTATCATCTGTTAGGACCTAAACTCTCTCGAGTAGTGCATTCTCGTGATGATAGTGTGAAAGTTTGTGTAATATAGAGAACCTTTTTTTTGTTGAAAACTTCCTCTCTTACATCATTAAGTCTTAATGGTGGGCGTAGGACGGTTGCGATGGTTGTGGGTTGAGACGTGCGCCGCGTGATTCATGAAGTGGTAAAGACCGAGCTGCCAGCTTTGAGAGAGGAGGCCAAGCTTTATTAATAAGAGACAAGGCGAGCTTCCCTTAACATGTGCCAACATGTGAGTGCATTACCTCCTCGGCTGGCTATGGCAGAGATGCGAGTTGCATTCCACTACCCACAGAAAGCCCTGTCTCTGAGCACACAGAGGCATTGGAGAGAAGGGCCAGTTTGGAAAGGATTTCATTTCAGGTTTTAATAGCTTGTCAGTGGTTTCTTAGAAGCTGCTGTGTGGTTAGTTTGTGGTTTCTCTGTGGTAAAACTATATGAATCATGGGTTTTTTGTTAATAGCCAAGACTCTGTTCCTCAATTGGTCTGCTAACTGCCAGTCCAAGAGTGTGACTCAACAATAAGGACGGCTCGATAGCACAGGGCCAGTGTGAAAGCGTTTCGGGCCATTTGACAAAACGGACATCACTCTAATGGTTCTACATCTTAAGTTTGGGGTTTTATGCCTTGCAATCTTAAACATTTGTATTTTTTTACATTATATTTTGAATTTTGTTGTTGATAATTCTGTTGAACACTTGTCTAGACTTCCACGAAAAATGATCTCGTGATTCTGAGATAATTAACTCGTTAATTCGGAAAAGCAAAAACTTTTTTACATGAAAAATTATCTCGTAATAATTAACTCGTTAATTGTGAAAAACAGAGCAAAAACTTTTTCCATGAAAAATTATCTCGTGATTCTGAGATAATTAACTCGTTAATTCGGAAAAACAGAGCAAAAACTTTTTCCAAAATGATCTCGTAATTCTGAGATAATTAACTCGTTAATTCATAAAAACGGAGCAAAAACTTTTTTCCATGAAAAATTATCTCGCGATTCTGAGATAATTAACTTGTTAATTCGGAAAAACAGAGCAAAAACTTTTTTTCCAAAATGATCTCGTAATTCTGAGATAATTAACTCGTTAATTCATTCGTTAATTTAAAACTTTTTCCATGAAAAATTATCTCGTAATTCTGAGATAATTAACTCGTTAATTGTGAAAAACAAAGCAAAAACTTTTTTCCCATGAAAAATTATCTTGTAATTCTGAGATAATTAACTCGTTAATTGTGAAAAACAAAGCAAAAACTTTTTTTCCATGAAAAATTATCTCGTAATTCTGAGATAATTAACTTGTTAATTGTGAAAAACAAAGCAAAAACTTTTTTTCCATGAAAAATTATCTTGTAATTCTGAGATAATTAACTCGTTAATTCGGAAAAACAGAGCAAAAACTTTTTTTCCAAAATGATCTCGTAATTCTGAGATAATTAACTCGTTAATTCATAAAAACGGAGCAAAAACTTTTTTCCATGAAAAATTATCTCGTGATTCTGAGATAATTAACTCGTTAATTGAGAAAAACAAAGCAAAAACTTTTTTTTCATGAAAAATTATCTCGTAATTCTGAGATAATTATCTCGTTAATTCAGAAAAACAGAGCAACAACTTTTTTCCATGAAAAATTATCTCGTAATTCTGAGATAATTAACTCGTTAATTCAGAAAAACGGGTATAGATTTTGTTTCCTCAAGTGAATGCAATACGCTTCCGTAGATATGTTTACATTCATTGAAAATGATATTAATGATCTTTTCTGACAAACAAAATATTACTAAACCAGTGACAATTTTAACAGAACAAGCATTGCATTGACATTTGTAAAAGCTTACATACTTTTAAAGGAAAACTACTTTCTTAATTGTGGAAGTCCTGTAATATCGTTATGCTAATTGCCTATCCAGTTATCCTGATTCATACGCCTCTAAAGTGAGCTGTTACGAGAGCGGGACCAAAAGTCCATATATTTACCTACAAAGACCTTGGAATTCATCTTGCATTACTGCGAACAATTTTGTTTTAGCGTTTTCCAGATACATTAGTTCGCTTTTGAAATGGTGAAGCTAAAAAGGGCCATTTGTCACTCCTAAGCATCTCCAGGGTGAAATAAAGTGAGCAGTATTTGCGGAGATTGCAGTCCCAGTGGTTTCTTCAAACGTGCTCAGCCCAGGGTCGCATGGGGCACCTGTAGCTCTCGGAGAATGATGGGAGGAGGTTTGCTGCTTTTTCCTTCCTGACTGAGTTCGAGATTAATTGAACCATTTGCAGCTAAATGGTGTGTGACAGGCCATATGATTTGCAGGCTTTTTGTTCCGATGCGACGTCCTCTATCTATCTTTACAACTTGGCCAGGTTGATCCAGACAGCCTGAGACTTACCATACGAAGAGTAAAATGAGAAGACCGCAGAAATACGAATCAGACCACGTGATCATTGTAGGCTTGAAGCGGGAATGAAGTCATACATAAACACTTGGGCCCGTATTCATTAGGATTCTAACAATCCTCTCAGAAAACTCTTAATTTAGCTTCAAAACTTTTACGTAGGAGTCTTCACTCTTAAAATTGCTGGGTTGTTTTAACCCAATTTTGGGTCAAATATGGACAAACTCAAACATTGGGTTAAAAATGTAACCCAATGGCCGGGTTTGTCCATACTTGACCCAAAATTGGGTCAAAACAACCCAGCATTTTTTAGAGTGTAAAAGCGATTCAGGACCAATCTGAGAGCAACTCTGAGTAAGGAAAAGACAAAAACATTCATCTCCGTGAGGAGGCGGGGCTGACCCTGTTGCTATGTGCGACACAATCTTTTGAAGACTGTGATTGGTTACTGTGGATTGGTGACTGTGATTCGAAACAAATATTTTTCCGAGTCAATTCGTTCATTTGCAAATGACTTTTTTCCTCCGTAAGACCCTTATTCATCATCTGGTGTCGTTTAAAGCCGACACCAGACGATGAAAGAAAGACATGGACATCTTGGATGACGTGGGGGTGAGTAAATTATCAGCAAAAGTTTTTTTTTTTAAAGTGAACTACTCCTTTAATTTACAACAGTATTTACTAAATGCAAAACTCTTGAAGCTTAGCGATAAGCGTGCTTTCTGACGTGTCATTTCTCGCCCTCGTTTACCCCGTCTTCTCGATTGGTGATTTGTGTGTGATAAAGTCAAATGTGTGAGTGTATTACTGAAGTAACTTTACTGTGAAATGAATCCAGAGGAGGCAGAATGTGATCCCTGATTACCACATTAAGCCGTGCTGTGTTGGAGAGAGCAGGGTGGATGTTTTTAATAGTGTGCTTACCGTCAAGGCCTTCCCCTTCACATTTTCAATCAATAAACCGTTATATAAACCATTAAAATGACCTTCACTTGAAGTCGAAGCTTAGGGCTATGTTTAATCAGAGCAGTGTTTCTGAAGCATCTTCAGACTTCTTCTAATCTCACACAGCCTGACTTTTGACTCAACATAATGTCTGGTCTAATTCATATAGTGTAACAGTCGGCTTCTAAAAGTCAAAAATCCCATTCATTTTCTCCATATGGGAACTGATTATGAACAATAATAAATCTTTTAAGACAGACCTACTGTGAGCTACAAGGTTGTTAATCGATAGTGCATGCATTTGTTAAAGTCATGAGCCCACATTATTTCACCTCAATGTTTTTTATATGCACTCTTAGAAGAAATGGTTCTATTTAGAACCAGAAATGGTTCCATCCCCCGCTTCATATATGGAACTCCAAAATGGTTCTATATAGAACCATTATTTTTGGTAAAAGGTTCTATTGGCCAAGTACGGAACCCCAGGGTTCTATATAGAACCCAGAGGAACCCTTTTTTTAAGAGTGTATAGAACATTTTAGGGGTTTCAAATACGTAGCGCTGATAGAACCTTTTCTTCTAAGAGTGTAAGTGTGTTTAAAGGAGTAGTTCACTTTAAAAAAAAAACTTTTGCTGATAATTTACTCACCCCAATGTCATCCAAGATGTCCATGTCTTTCTTTCTTCAGTCGAAAAGAAATTTCGGTTTTTGATGAAAACATTCCAGGATTTTTCTCCATATAATGGACTTCAATGGGAACCAAACGGATCAATGTCCAAATGAGAGTTTCAGTGCAGCTTCAAAGGGCTTTAAACGACACCAGACGATGAATAAGGGTCTTATCAAGCTAAACGATCGGCCATTTCAAAAATAAATAAAATAGTTTAAGTTTTATAAGCACAAATGCTCGCCTTGCTCTGTTCTGTGATGAGCGTTAGTGACTCTCCTGTTCAAACTCGCTCATCAAAATGAACGAATCTTTTTTGAGTCATGACTCAAAGGGTCTTAGATAAGACACTTATTCATCGTCTGGTGTCGTTTAAAGCCCTTTAAAGCTGCACTGAAACTCTCATTTGGACCCTGAACTGTTTGGTGCCCAATGAAGTCCATTATATGGAGAAAATCCTGGAATGTTTTCATCAAAAACCTTAATTTCTTTTCGACTAAAGAAACAAAGACGTGGACATCTTGGATGACATGGGGGTGAGTAAATTATCAGCAAAAGTTTTTTATTAAAGTGAACTACTCCTTTAATACCAGTTGTGAACAGGGCCTGACTAACTCACTAAAGCTGAAGTCTTTGCACATTTGTCTTTTTCGAATATTTTCAAAGAAGCTTTGAATCAAAGTTCATGATTCACCTTATAGCTGCTTGGTTTGGTTCATAGGTTATAACTCTTTAACGAATACATAAATAAATTCCATAACCAAGGTAACTAAAAAAGTGGGCAAGCACGGTTGCATTATATTCTGGTCAAGAACATACTTAGACAGGAAGATGCAGACTGATCGACATGAAAACCAACCAACCACTGGTTTTGTAGCAAAAACGATTCATGGAAATGTATATATGACTTATTATTTTTCCTTTTCTGTTCCACAGATCTCATTCCAGTTTTTGAGTGCGTAAATGATGACAGTAACAATTCCCTTAAAAATGTGAATCTCTCAGGAAAGTGATCTTTTCTTCAGAAAACATCTGCAACCAAAAGCCAGACAGGTATTTTAAGAGTTGATTGGTCATGGATGATTTTCTCTCTCTCTCTCTCTCTTGCTGAAAGCCCAGAGGCTAGTATTTCACTGATTACAGAGTGGCCATATGTGAATGGTTGTTTGCGTATTGACAGAACAAAGGAAACGCAGGCTCTAAGGAGGTGTTAGACAGGGGAATGGATCAGACCAGCCCATAAAGTGCCCGGGAGGGGGGACTAGACTAGTCCATTGAGTTTGAGCTGGTTTCAGCTAGTTGTAGAGAGGGACACACACAGTACACCTCCAGCACACTTCTCATGAAAGTCTGCTAATCTGAGTGTGTGTGTGATGGTGTAAGAGAATACACCTGAGACTGCGTGAATTCAAACTAAAGAGCAGTTTTGTCTGCTTCCCTGAACAAAGCGTCTCTGTTTTAAAACAGTAAAGTGCCCTTAGATGACCCAAGCTTGAAGCAAAGGTAGTGTTTACTGTAATCGGAGATACTGTTTTTATATATAATTGAGCATTGTGAGGACAAGGCTTCTGTTCGGGACTGGTGGGTGACACTACTTCATTGTATTTTATTAAACAGATGATGTAAACAAGGTTATCTGGCGCACATCCAGAGTCGAGTAGTTCTCTGACTGACAACGCAAATTTTGTCCGTCAACGCTTCAGACGTTCTGACTCTGCATTGCCTCATTGTGATGATTGAAGGCGTCGTGGTGTAATTACAGCAATCACATCACTTTCGGTGTACGATTTAGAACATTTCGCAGCTAAAGCCTTGTTCACATTACATGGTTTTAAAATGCCGGGCTGAACGGTGTGGTTCACACTACATGACTTGCTCTCTGTGAAATCAGGAGTGTTCAAGTTGTTGAGCTGTTCACACCACGCGACACAACGTGATTGATCCGCAAATGGAGGTAACGCACTACACGAGCTGAGAACAACTCTGTCACCCAACAATTCTATCTTGTCTACACACGAAAAATCACGCGATAAAACGAACGCTGTGAAATGATGCCAAACAGCACACGCGCCAATAAGAGAAGAAAACAACACGCGAATATGGACGTCAGACAGAAACTAGTGCTGCAAACTGTTGCGCGATGATTTGCTCTGAGAAAAAAATGTAGAAATAAGATTTACCCGGTGTCCTCAACCCATGGCTTGGTCTGATTGGCTGGAGCTCATGACATCACTGAAGTTGAGTCGTCCAAGATGTAGGTGTCTTTGTTTCCGCAGTAGTTTCAATTTTGATATTTTTAGGTCAAACCGTTTGTGTATATCAGTCATATAATGGAGGTCTATGGTCACCACCTCAAAGAGCATGCAGAGAGAAGTCCAAATTAAACATGATTCAATGACTCGTAAATGTAAGTACACATTGATGGCCTAAGACACGAAACGAGCGGTTTGTGTGAGAAAACGAACAATATTTATATCGTTTTTATCCCTTGTAACCACAGCCACAAAGCGCCCTCGCCCTCAGATCACTTGGACGTGGCTGTGGTTACAAGAGGTAAAAACCATATAAATACTGTTCGTTTTCTCACACAAACCGCTCGTTTCGTGTCTTAGGCCATCAATGTGTACTTACATTTACGAGTCGTTAAATCATGTTTAATTTGGACTTCTCTGTGCATGCTCTTTGAGGTGGTGACCATAGACCTCCATTATATGACTGACAGACACGAACGGTTTGACCTAAAAATATCAAAATTGAAACTACTGCGGAAACAAAGACACCTACATCTTGGATGCCCTTGAGGTAAGCTAAAACATACCAAAAATTAATTTCAAAGTGAACTATCCCTTTAACTCGCCTTCCCTGTGTCTTTAAATCGCAGGGTCCTAGCTGCAACCCGAGATGCGATTATCCACCGCCGTCCTGCGTCCGTCGCGTCGGTAAGATGTGCCAAAGAAACCTGCTGTTCGCAAACCACATTACTCTCTCCGGTTTGAAACATCTACTCTATTGTGACAAGCTCTGACAGCCTGGCTCTTTAAAATCTATTAAACTCCACAGCAAACACTCCGCTAAAACGACTGTGGAATAATTAAGGAGCGCCGAGTTCACCGAGCCATGGAAATGGGTGCAGTCATGAAAATAAAAACATATGTTAGCAGCTAGTGGCAAGGGAGCTGTACCGAGTGTTTATGACGTTGGACGGGGAACGCAGAGCGAGAGGGGAAATATCATCATTAGCACCACGCTGCGCAGCCTGGTCGCGGGCCGCGCTAATGCGTTCTATGTGCGGGCCAGGATTTGCACCGCTCTGACAGATCAGATATCTAATTCAGTTGCCAAGGCGCCGTCACCTTCTCAGACCCACCGACCACGACATCCACCACCTTCAAACGCTCCTCACCCCCCACACACACTCCTGTTCCCACCCACACACCTATCCAACATCACACACACACCGCGTCCTGCACTTCAGTGGGCTTCTAAACGGTTCCATGCCGTCGACGTGTGATGGGGGACAAATTAGGAATGCATGCACGCCCTCAAAGCAACATCAAGGCTTTGATTTCCCCACACACCCTTTCTGTCACCTTCAGAGTTCGACACGACATGACCCTACAGCGACCTATCAGGGGTTTTACAAGTGGGATTGACCATGGACAGACAGGTAGCAGTGGTGTGCGGTGGTGTTTTGAAAGAGTAGTAAAAACGATATAAATACTGTTCGTTTTCTCACACAAACCGCTCGTTTCGTGTCTCAGGCCATCAATGTGTACTTACATTTACGAGTCATTAAATCATGTTTAATTTGGACTTCTCTGTGCATGCTCTTTGAGGTGGTGACCATAGACCTCCATTATATGACATAGACAAGAACGGTTTGACCTAAAAATATCAAAATTGAAACTACTGCGGAAACAAGACACCTACATCTTGGATGCCCTTGAGGTAAGATAAAACATACCAAAACTTAATTTCAAAGTGAACTATCCCTTTAAAAATGCATCACAGCATAACATTTAAAGAACATTTATTTCATAAAATGAAAGGTTTTTTAGAGCACCGTGTTTTTTTTTTTTTTTTTTGCTCTTTGAGGTGGTGACCATAGACCTCCATTATATGACTGATAGACACGAACGGTTTGACCTAAAAATATCAAAATTGAAAATACTGCAGAAACAAAGACACCTACAGATAAAACATACCAAAAATGTATTTCAAAGTGAACTCCCTTTAACGTGTAAAAGCTTCTAGATCACAGATAAGCTTTAGTTTCCATGTTGCCACTGCTCTCTTCAAATACCACCATTATAAATTAAAAAGAGAGTTAAATCTGGAGACAGAGCAGGCCGCTTAAGGACCAATCTCTAAACCAATTTTGGCCAAATTGGATGTATACTTGGTATCATTTTCCCAATGCAGAAGTACAATCACATTCTCTGCCAAAATGGCTTCCTCAAAGACTGTTGTTCATACAGTCAAAATTTACACTTCCTGCAGCAGCAAAGCACTGTAACAAGTTTGTCCACCTCCATGTTTGACCCTGGGGATCGTTTTTTGCCCCAGATATAGCGCTGATCCATGGGTCCAGAAAAGTTCCAGTTGTGTCTCAACATTTTTCCAGAACAAGTTCCTCAAGTTGGCCTTTTATGTTCTTCTAGGTCAAGAGTTTGTTGATCTGTCCGGGCATGAAGTCAAGGCTTGTTTTGTGTTCTTACACGCTATTAAAATGAATAAGGTTTATCTAATCGATAAAATTGTGGCAACAGATTACAAGCAATATTATTAATTAAAAAATTAAGGAACTCTTTATTTTAAAATGCCAACATTGAAGACACCTGATGTTAACAAGCAGAAGGAGAAAACCTTCAAACCTAAAACAAACACTGATCACCACAATGGTGACTTAAATGTACGTTTTTTGTGTGTGTACGTTTTACTCATTTTAAATGGTTAACTTTTAAGGAATTAATTGTTACTCAATTCTGTTGTTAAATTGAATTAATAATATTGCTTGTAATCTGTTGCCACAATGTTTTTGATTAGATAAAGCGCATTCCTTTTTATTTATTAAATCGTTTGTTCCTCCTTTCAACAGTTTGTCATGCGATTCTTCGTTAGTAAGTTTCTTTTGTCTTGCTATGTTACATGCGTTGGCTTAATTTATATACGTTTAACAGCTCAAGCTAATTAAGAGCTAATTAAGTGTTAATTAAAAAAGTAAACTATTTTTTTGCGTGACGTTATTTGCAGACCTTTAATCCTGTGTGAGAGAGAGAGAGACACTGATGGAGTTCTTTCTCTTCACACACTGGACTCAAAAAGCCCATCAGAAATCAATCAGCCAATTAGGTCTCTCCGTCACCTTCAGATTCAATAGGACACAGATGCCGTGACTCCCTCCATCTATACGTTTGTGTCAGAGATGAAAGCGGAAGCAGGGAGGAAGCTGGGTGTGTCGGAGGTGTTCTGACACTAATGTGGTACACTGGGCTTCACTTCCACAACTGTGAAGTTACTCTGTCAAGCTTTAAAAGGTCCTCTGAAGCCTTTGAACAACTGTGCGTGACCTTTTTTTGCCTGCTTTATTAAGCTTCAGGGGTTGCTAACTTTCATTGCACCAATGCACCGAGGACACACTGTTTTTATTATTTTTTTAGGCCTCGGTTTTGTTCAGAATGCCTTGATCTGACATATTTATCTTTTTTTAATGCATTCTATCCTGTCATTGAGCCGCTCTGACTAATGATCCTTTGTTGTTTAGTTAAATCACTCCTCGGTCCACTTAAACAGTGCGCACACAAAGTGTGACCCACTCGAACGTTTTTCACAAGTTAAATGTGTGATGTAGACCTCTCCAGCTCTCCCAGGAATAACTGTTGGAATCGATCGCTCATTCGTTTTGTCTTTATTCTTCCAAGCAGTGCAATTCTAATAAATAACAAAGACAATTTAAACACAACTATGTCTATGCTTCACACTAGATTAATGAAGTTGGACCTCGCCGCAGCATAAGTTGCACTCGGAATCTGCCACGTGAATAATTAACACCCTCGCGGCATCCAAAGCTTTGAATATTCGGAAAAGATCTAGCCACTTCCGAATTCAAGAGAATGCCAGAGTGGAACTTCCTATTGGTTAGAACTGTGCGTCCCAATCTCGGCCTTGTTGCAGGAAATGTTCTGTAGGTTGTCATATTGCCAAAGCCTCCCTTGATCTTTTTTGGATGATGACGGACTAATCTTTGTGTTCGTTTCTTCGTTGAAACCGCTTTTGTTTTGGTTGTTCCCAAATGGATAATTGTGAGCTTACCGCATGGTCCAGGTGATCCACTTCAAAGGATATTCACTTCACTCGACATTATAGGTTATTATTATTTTTTATCAATTATTTTATTAAAAGGAAGAGTGCACGCAAATAATAAAAAAGAATGCATGCACTTTCTTTTGCATTTTTTATTTTTTTTTTTGCAATTAAAGGGATAGTTCACTTTGAAATAAATTTTTGATATGTTTTAGCTTTCCTCAAGTGCATCCAAGATGTAGGTGTCTTTGTTTCCACAGTCTTTTCAATTTTAATATTTTTCGGTCTTGTCTTACATTTGCGAGTCATTGAATCATGTTTAATTTGGACTTCTCTGTGCATGCTCTTTGAGGTGGTGACCATAGACCTCCATTATATGACTGATAGACATGAACGGTTTGACTGAAAAATATCAAAATTGAAAATACTGTGGAAACACTGTAGAAAACACTTGAGGTAAGCTGAAACATACCAAAAATTAATTTCAAAGTGAACTATCCCTTTAATGCATGCATGCATTAATTTAGTGTTAATGAAGTGTGTGATTTTTCAACTACATTATCTTGGTGTTTGCTGTTCTATAGGCCAGACTTTAAAAGTGAATTATTCAGATTCATTATCGATATACAGGACACCATAAATGTTGACACTTTACGCCATATGCTTTGTTAGTTTTTAACCTTTCAAGTACGTTAATTCTGTGCAAATGATAGACTCCACTACTGGTAAAACATGTCATGTAAATGAGTAAATGTTTCTTTTTTTCTCTGTTCACAGCTGAGAGAGGGCTGTTGAGGGAATAAACTGGCAGGGGGGCATGTTCAGAAGAGCTTGTAAACACATTCACACCTCTGGTGCATTTCAATGCCCGATTACTTATAGCACAATATTGAAAATTCGAGTTCGACAAGCACTTGCATGTCAATACTGTCTGCGAGGAATCAACAAACTCCACCAATAGAACGCTTTCTGCTTTGGGAAGTTAAGAAACGAGCTGAAATTAGGGTAATCAGTGGATGGATACACACATTTTTTTATTTTAAATACTTAAATTTTGATGTTGATGTGCCATTAGTATAGGGATTTAATTTACACCTCTAACTCAGACAAACGTATGTGTGTTGTGACACTTAGAAAAAAGAAAGCTACTTTTTTGTCATGTTATATTAAAATCATTAAAAGAGAGACAATGTGTTAAGGTCATTAAGTTGTTAAAAATACCACACATTTTGACTTATATGGCATGATTTGTTTAGGTGTCAAACTCGAGAAAACCTATTTTAAACCTTAAAAAAGAGTTTATATGATAAGTATTGGTGTACAGTTGTGCAAAGTATTTATACTTTTACATGATGTTTACACAACTTTTAGAAATGTTTTTTTTTATGTATTACACAATCATGGACACAAATATTACATTTCTAAGAATGTGTTTACTTGATTATTTAACATTTCTCCAACAACTTTGATCTCTCTAAGTGTTTAATTTCGGTTCCACTTTATATTGTCTTTAACATTTAAAGGAATAATTTGATACAATGGATTTATTTTTTTGTGCATACATGTTTTTACATTGTGCGATAACACAATAAGTACATTGTACTTGTTTTTGACGTGAATACACAAAAGACAACTGATATAAAGTGCGACCTTAATGTATTAGTATTATTAATATGCATTTTAGTTTTGAAAGAGTCTCTGCAACCCCATCAGAGGAGAATTTGGTTATCTCAACAGCGAGTGTCTGGTTTTGCTCAACTGAAATGCACCTGTTTACGAGTTCATATGTGAAATTCGCAAGGAATTCTCACAGACTGACCGTGAAACGACGAAAGAGCTCAAGAAACTACGAGAAGCGCGAAGGAAACTGCTCAGACGGAGGAAAAGCGCATTCCGCGCACCGATGGACTCTCTCAGATCACCCTATCAGGTGCAAAACCACTGACAGGTTTCCACCCACCACCAACCCAAAACCCCTCAGTGCGCTCCAGCCCTCTTCGGCACACAGACAGACAGACAGTCCCGTCCCATCACCCAGCGCTCTTCCAGGATTTGCCAGGCGCATTTCGTGTAAAAAAAAAAAAAAAAACTACTTGAATGACAGTGAAGCAACATCTAAAGAAGATACTTATAACCCTAACTCATCTACCCTGACAGCTTGGACTTGTTGGGAAAGTTTTCCCCCTCTTCAAACAATGAACACGGGAAGCTTGGAATGATCCACGTAAGGTGTGCGCTATCCGGTGTCCTCGGCAGGTACGAACGGAATTTATCTTTGTTATATCGCCTACTGGATCAAGAATAAGCACGAAAGCTCGCGGATTGTTCACCGAGGAGGAGACACCCCTCGTCAGTCTTTTCCAATTCAATCTTTTGCGCGCTTTGGCGAGAGAGCGCAGCGCGCGCGGACCGCGGAGGGACCACACGACACGGAAGACATTGATTTGCGTTTATTGCGATCTTTTTTCAAACAAGCAACAGCCTCATGCTGCTTTTACACGTCCTGCATCTCTCTTTTCCCTGGGATTGCACCTCTCCTCCGGGATTTTGTGTGTGAGACACTGGCGGGGCTCCGCGCGCCACTTACTGGAGCGGCAAACGCTGGAAACAGGTGTATTTGACCAAGATGTCGGTCCTGCCGTCAAGGTTCATCTACGTGTAAGGAATATTCTTAATAGTCTCTTTGATTCACTTTGAGTTCGTGCATTCTTGCCAATAGAAGTCGCTCAAAGCCAGGTTTAAGATGCACTGCTATATTTTTTATCTGGTGTAATTGCTTATGATTCACCCCTCCTTTCTTCCCTCCCGTCTCTCCCCTTCTCCCTCTCTCTCTCTTTCTCTCTCCCTCTCATTCTCTCTCTTTCTCTTTCCAGGTGTTTACATTTACTGGTCCTCTACTTCCAGTTGCAGGTAAGTCTGGCTGTTTCACTGTCATCATGAATCTGGATTAAGGGAGGGATTATGAGGATGTGCCGCCGGTGCGCAAACACAAAGCTTGTTTCATTTGTTGTCTTAAGGTTTTTGAATACAGAGGCATGGGATATCTACACCCCAGAGGCTGAAAATTAAAAGAAAAAAAAGTGCCTTTGGATTTGTTGGTGGTCTTGCCAGAGGAATTGAAATTATCTTTCTCTCTCTCTCTTAAAAAAAAAGAGTCTGAGTTTTCCTTTTTGTGAAAAAAAAAACGAGTCTTGTACTTGTCTAAAGAATAATTACTTCCCTCCCAATAGTTAGTAAACTCTTTGACTGATTTAATCCTGATTACAATAATAAGCAATTTGTGCATTTCATTTTCTATCTATCTATCTATCTATCTATCTATCTATCTATCTATCTATCTATCTATCTATCTATCTATCTATCTATCTATCTATCTATCTATCTATCTATCTATCTATCTATCTATCTATCTATCTATCTATCCTGTAAAAATATTGTTGGTTTAGTAAAAATATTGTTGGTTTAACTTAAAAAATTAAGTAGCCTGGCTGCCTTAAAAATTTAAGTTCATTGAAATGGAAAAAATTGAGTTAATACAATGAAGGTGATTGATTTAATCATCAGAAACTTAAAATATTATGTTATCTGAACTACATAAATTATTTAAGTTGATTTGACAAAGTAAATAATGTGATTACAAAACATGAAAATATTTTTTTACAGTCAGTCTATCTATCTATCTATCTATCTATCTATCTATCTATCTATCTATCTATCTATCTATCTATCTATCTATCTATCTATCTATCTATCTATCTATCTATCTATCTATCTATCTATCTATCTATCAAGAAATAAAATAAATATATCCAACAAAAATGAAAAATGACCAAACAAATCTTATTTCCTTTTAAAAGCTAGACTAGCAATCTCAGGCTCTTTTTCAGGAAGGTGACTAATTCAGCCGACAAACAAGTAATTAGATATGTGCAGTTCCTCAAATCCGTCTTTACTGACAGATGTACATATACCTTACAAGGCGGGGACGGCTTAATAAAGGTTTTTTTTTTCCTCCTGGCAAATGGGTCAGGGCATTGTGATTATAAAACTCGCATCAGAATGTCGTAATAAACGGGGGGCGATCACCCCTCAAACCAGGAACAAAAGCCACTGGTTTGAAGAAAACGAGACCCATGTTGGTTATATAATTGCGTACGTTTTGTTCCAAAGCAGTTGGCACAAACAAGGTTTTAGTGTGGCACAGCCTGCTTTCCGAGTCCGTGATGACAGTAGTATCTATGATAGACGGAGGATCACCTGCTACTGCTAACCTTCGCTGTTGTTCTAGGTTCTCCCTGAGAAAACAAACACCGTTGTTATTAAGGAGATGCAGTGAAAGACGGGGCGATAAGCACAGTTTAAGTGGCGTTGTTTCCTGCTCAGAGAGTGGTGTCTGCAGATAGGGCCTATCTGACATGCAAGAGTGGCTGGGCTTCTTAGCTGGGACGGGGTCGGGCTTTTGAAGTCGCAGTGAGATCAGTTTGCCTAGGTTTGCTTTGAAGGGAATCGGGCGGCATGATAAAAATGTTTGGCCGTGGCTGGCTCTCTGTATAGGCATGCCCTCCGCCTTCCCGCTCCCGTCCGCATACACAACTGTCTACAAAACACATCTCTGTGTTTGACTAGATTGCCAGATTTTAGAGTAAATCCTTCCGACTCTGAGGAGAGGATGTGTGTGTGTGTGTGTTATCGCAAGCAAAAATTTACCTGCACTCTTAAAAATAAAGTTTTTTTCTGCAATGCCATTGAACAGCCATTTTGGGATCCAAAGTATACCTTTCAGTCAAAGGTTCTTAAAATAATCATTTTGTTTTCTTAGTGTGAAGTATATTTATCATCTTAAGTCAGTTTTTTCCACTATATTGTGGAATGGAAATGTTGTATTGATGTTAAAGGTTCTAAATGGAAGCATCGATGGACATGAAGCTTTATTTTTAAGAGTGTAGATACAACGTGTGAGAAATTCTGTTTGATTCGTGCACTGTAAAACAATATTCTTGGTTAAACTTAAAAAAAGTAACCTGGTTGCCTTTAAGTTCATTGAAATGGAAAAATTGAGTTAATGAAATGAAGGAGATTGATTTAATCATCAGAAACTCAAAATATGATGTTATCTAAACTACATAAATGATCTAAGTTGATTTGACAAAAGAAAAAATGGTGTGATCACAAATCATGAACATATTTTTTTTTGTCTATATTTCATCTATAAGAAGATAATGTAACAATGACTAAAGTAAATTCAGTTTATTTTGCTAGAAAGATTTAGGATGAAGGTAGATGACCAGCTTGAACTGTTAATAATTGTTCATTGAGTTTTTAACACGGAAAAAACTCTTAACTAAATGTTTTGGGGTTTGTTTAACCCCTTATTGCATGTGTTGTTTTTAACCATTCATGATTTTTGACATTTTCTCATAATTCTGTATGACTGTCCTCTTTATGTCATTGTGTTTTTATTTATTGTAGCATAGACATTTATTAATACTGAAAGGGTAACAATCAAAAGATTGTGGTCAGAATATATATATATATATATATATATATATATATATATATATATATATATATCAAATACTTTGATTTATCAGCGATGCATTACGTTGATCAAAAGTGACATAATGCAAAAATGTACAAAATATGTTTCTTGAGCGCACTGTAAAAAAATAAATGTTCATGATTTGTACTCACAACATTTTTTTCTTTTGTCAAATCAACTTAAATAATTTATGTAGTTCAGATAACATCATATTTTTAGTTTCTGATGATTAAATCAATCTCCTTCATTGTATTAACTAAATTTTTCCATTTCAATGAACTTAAAATTTTAAGGCAACCAGGCTACTTAATTTTTTTAGTTAAACCAACAATATTTTTTACAAATCAGTGTATTAGAATGATTTCTGAAGGATCATGTGACACTGAAGACTGGAGTAATGATGCTGACAACCTAGCTTTTCATCACAGGAAGAAATTACATTTGACATTTTATTACAATAGAATACAGATATTTTAAAATGTTGTAATATTTCACAATATTACTGCTTTTACTGTATTTTACCGACCCCCTTTTTCAAAAGAATCTGTTGGTAACGCTTTACAATAAGGTTAATTTATTAAACATTAGTTTATGTATTAACTAACATGAACTAACCATGAGCAATAAATTTTTTACTGTTTTTGTTAATCATGTTAGTTAATACAAATCCATCTGTTCATTGTTTGTTCGTGTTAGTGCATAAACTAATTTTAACAAGATTTTAATAAAGTATTAGTAAATGTTGAAATTGACATTAACAAAGATTAACAAATGCTGAAGAAGTATTGTTAATGTAATTAACTAATGAACCTTACTGTAAGTGTTGCCAATCTGTTTTGCTTTGGATTGAACGATTCCTGCATTAATGGCGGTTCACGTTGACGTGTTTCTAAGCAGTCCTGCATTCAGCGTGAATCTCAATGGAAGTTTCTTTCTCAACTCTGTTGAACAGATCTCTATTTTTTTGGTATGGCGAGCTGCGTGTTTCCCCCTTCGCTCTCTAAATGTCATTAATTAGCTGAGGTTAAAATAACATGGAGTGGAAGCATGTAATGTGAGTGTAATTAACCACCTGAGAGAAGCCACATAAAAGCTCATTACAGGATAATTACCCCTCGTTTCAGCCCGAGAGAGTAGTCTTGGCTGGGATGGGGATTCCAGGGTTTTTAGAGGTATATGTTTTCCTCACATATGGAAGGATGACAGAAGAGGAGGAGGAAAGATAGAGGCTTTGGTGATTTTTGTATAAAGCCTCGGGTGAGTGTGAATGTGAGCGACAGCAGAGGCCATTGTGTTTTATTATGTTAGTGCTTTAGTGTGTCAGTGCAACAGTTGTGTGCATGTACTTCCCTTACTTACAGGTGTGTGTGTGTGTGATTTATGAGTGCGATTCTTTCCGTAAGCAGATATTTGTTTGATGACAGAGTTAGATCTTTCAGGTGGATAATTGCTGGAGACTTGCTAGTGGAAATTGAAAACTTCACTTCTCGCTGTAGCTCCAGGCTCAGAATATTCAGATGTTTTATTTAGAGAGAGAGAGAGAGAGAGAGAGAGAGAGAGAGAGAGAGACAGAGAGAGAGAGAGAGCCACCAAAACATGCAGGAATCACTGTGATCTGAACCTTTATTAAAAACATGAGATCAAAATTTGACCCTATTTACTTTCTTAATACACAATTCTGGTCTCATTGCACTGCAAAAATGAATATGCTTTATCTAATCAATAAAAATGTGGCAACAGATTACAAGCAATATTATTAATTAAATTGAACAAATTAGAATTGAGTAATAATTAATCAAATTATTCCTCAAAAGTTAACCATTTAAAATGAGAATAAAACAAAAATATCTGAATAACAGACAGACATCAAAGATTAATTAAGAACTCTTTATTTTAAATTGCCAGCTTTGAAGACACCTGATGTTAACAAGCAATCACTGAAGAAGAAAACCATCATTTTTAAAACAAACACTGATCACCACAATGGTGACTTAAATGTATGTTTTTTGGTTTTTTTTGTACGTTTTACTCATTTTAAATGTTAACTTTTAAGGAATTAATTCGGTTCATTATCACTCAATTCTATTGTTAAATTGAATTAATAATATTGCTTGCAACACTGTTTTTGATTAGATAAAGCGCATTCATTTTTACAGTGTGTGAGTGATCTTAGTGCTGCATGCTTTGCAAGTTTATAATAATCTTTCAGCAAAATGTAATAAATTGCTCTTCCTCTGAAACGACTACCGACATCCTGGCATGTAATGGACACTCTCCAATCAATTTATGAAAGCCTGCTCTCTCTTGATTCACATGATAAAAGTAAAATCTAAATATTTTCCCTGTAACTTGGATCAAATAAATATGCAAGCTTTTTTTCGCCACGGAATAAAACAATTTAAAAGATGATTCCGACTTTTTATCTCACAATTCGGACTTTTATTTTTTACTATACCTCGCAATTCTGACATTTATCTCACATTTGCAAGTTATAAAGTCAGAATTTCAAGATGAAGAGTTCAGATGCAAAAGCTTCTAAGTGCCATTTGAAATTTTCTTCTAAAATTATCATTTTTATCAAGCTTGTATATTTAAGTTCAGTAATTTCACTTATATGGCAATGAAGATTACCTATTAATTGTCATTTAAGTGAAATTACTGAACTTAATATACAAGCTTGATAAAAATGGTCATTCTAGAACAAAATTTCAAATGGCACTTAGAGGCTTTTGCATCTGAACTCTTCAGATATAAACTCAAAATTTTGATTTTTTTTCTCGGAATTGAGTTTATCACACTGACAATTCTTACTACTTTTCTCAGAATTGCGAGTTTATATCTCACAATTTTGACTTCATAACTGCAATAGCGTCTTTATATCAAGAAATTCTGAATTTATGACTCACAAATGCAAGTTTATATCTCACAATTCTGAGAAAAAGTAAGTATTGTGAGATAACAAAGTCGCAATTACCTTTTTATTTCTTATTATGTGGCAGAAAAAGGCTTCCATAAATATATGCAGCCTTGGTTTAGCTCAAGAGACGTCTTTCAAAAACATAAAAAAAAATCTTCAGCAATATATTTTACTCAAATACCTTTTATCTCATACTCTCTTCCTTTTTTTATGGGGGGAGGGTGGGGTAGTGGAAATTATTATATTGTTTTGATTTAAACAAAAAAAAATGCCTTAAATTGTTCATGCATTAATTGTCTGAATTAATTTTGGCAGTTGTGTCATGTTGACTTTCGTCATGTTAATGTGGTTTCATGTTGACTTTAAAATGCATGCAGTTACAACTGAATCGAGAAATATGTCAACACTTTTTTGTTGTTGCTGATTCTAGGAATCTCACCAGAGTTCCGCCGACTTCCGGTTCTACATCGAGAACCACACTCGAGACGACGTGAGTCGGAAGCAGGTACGGATATATCAGCTCTACAGCAGAACCACTGGGAAACATGTGCAGATCCTGGGCAAGAAGATCAACGCCAATGGAGACGATGGGGGCAAGTACGGTACGGGAGTGTTCCTGTGCTCTCAGATGAATAATAATTAAAAAAAAAAAAAAAAAAACTCACATTTCACTCCGTTTCTATTCTGCTGTTAGGCAGGACGATTTAAAGGGATAGTTCAGCCAAATATGAAACTTCTGTCATCATTTATTCAGCCTCGTGTCGTTTCAAACCGGTTTGACTTCCTCCATTACATTTTTTAACCCCCATATCTTGAATTTTGTGATCATTCCCATGCATTGCATTTTAGGGGTTCCAAATACCTGGCGCTTTAGAACCTTTCTAACCTGTTCTCCTGCGACAAACACCTCCTTTGAGTGACGCGAATCTGTGGCGATTGGTCAGATGACCCAGACAGTTGTGATTGGTTAACCGTAGGCAGAGATTGTCTGCAACGGAACGCCCATAACCAGGATTATAGCTTGTCAAGTGTTAAAAATTGTATATAGTGTCTCCGTCAAGAGCGAGCTTTTCCGGCGAAACTCACATTGCGGCGGCTTTTGAGGGGCAGTGCTTATTATATAGAGCGAAGTCATATTTGGCTAAGTCGTTTAGGAGGTAATTGCCATTTTTCAATGAATGTCTGGTGAATATCAAAAACAAAACTAACTTTACCCCGCTTAGAAGCTGCGCGGAGTGTACACAACACACACAACACAATATTATTAATAATACTTACAGATTGTGATTCGAAGGAGGACGAACCTGATCCATATACACTGAATACTGAGCCCTTCTTCAGGAACAACTGGCTTGCGAATCCACATTTGAATTCATTTATGATTTTAAACGATTCGTCATTAAAATGACGAGAACACAATCGGGCTATACTGTTGTGATATCGTTGCAAATATGAACTCTAACCATCGATTCTTCACATGCTCGTCCCTGAGCAAAGAAAACAAGTGGCTGAACTGTCTTTGCAATGTAGAACACAGCGTCTTCTCGACATGACACGATTCAGCTGAAGTTTTTGAATGTGTAGACTTCAAGTTTACACTTCCGTCTGCGCGCCCAGTTGTTGGGAGCGGCCAATGACCTCTCTACGTCACGATGTAACAGCTAATGACTCGTTTCAAAAACAATGAAATAATCGATATTGAATCGAATCAAATCTGAATCGAAATCGAATCGAATTGTGAAATTTGTCTCAATACTCAGCCCTAGTATCTACGTCACGACGAAACAGCTATTGACTCGTTTCAAAAACAATTAATTTCATAGACTCAGAGTCGACTCTCACTTTTGAAAGACAATAACTTTATATACGGTGCACTTTCAGATGTCTTTTCAAGATTTTCAGAAATCTTTGCAGGATGTTTTCATTCCCTTAGAGCTATATTCCACACCACATGAACAGTCATTTTCAAAAATCCATGATAGGTGCTCTTTAAAGCTGTCTCTTGCTTTTTAATTTACTATTAAATAATTTGTCTAATTTTATAGTCGCTTTCTACAAACACAAAGTTCTCTCAGCTCCATTTAACAAATTGTGCCATGTTTAAATAGCATATTTCCCCAGATCAGCATTCCATCTGGGCCTGCTAATATCATATCTAAGATGAACTTCTTCTCTTTAACATCCAACCTGAACCGTTATTAATCAAAATGTATCAAAGTATAAACAAAACAAAAAGCGCAGAACTGATGGGCAGCGTGCCTCGGCGGTACTAGTGTGAGAACAGAAACTCTGTGTGAAGATAAACACACACTTAACTAATACAAGCATGTTTATATTGCAATCTTGTGCGCGTGTGTGTCAGTCAGAGCTGTTCAGCGTAAAGATTCCACAACAGACACGACTCTATAAACACGACTGCATAATGCCGTTTCTCATACCGTTTTATAATCCTGGCATCCCATTTCTGTTTGACTCTTCTTAAAGGGGTTTTATTCTTATATCTGTGCTAAACCGAGTGAGGATAAATGGTTCATTGTGCATTTTGTATCACATTAGATGAACATCCCTGCTGGATAAAAAACAAAACCAGTCTATGGTGTCTTAGCTTGTCTTCTAGCCTGGTCATAGCTGGTTTAGAAGGGGTTTGGCCACTTCTTTGAAACCAACCAGCTACACCCAGCCTAAAGGCCCATACACACCTGGACGAATATATTCGCCAGCGTTTTTCAACGCGTTTTTTGTGTTCACACCCAAGCGATGACGATGAGCCGAGTGAACATGCAAATTCATTCTCTGACATTAGATGGCGCCCATTTGCTCTGCAATACCACTCCATACGGTTCTCTTTTATCAAGATGTTTGTAGTCGCGTTTGTCATAAAATTCTTTATGTTCCAACACCAACGAGACCAGCAGCTCTACATTCATCTTGCCTCGCATCTTCCTCGTCTTATTTCTTCCTGGCAGTGTAGACCATAGATATGTATATAAAGGCTAGATGTGTTACGGCGGAGTTTCCATCGTCATCACCGGCGGCCATCTTGTCACAGACAAGCTGATGTAAGATGAATGGTCAGCACGAACACAAATACTCTTATCTCGTGGAAATCTTGACGGATTTACAAACGGTTTGGTTTCTTACAAACGTTATTAACGTGGCTATAATTATCTGGATGAAGTATGCAGGGTCAAAACTACATCTCTGACGTTTATAACAAAACAAACCGTTTGAAAATCGGTAGAAAATTGAGCAAGTTATGGTCATTTAAATAGTACATGTACCATTCACACAATGTAACGAGTGAGCGAGCTGCCTGTGACAAGATGGCCGCCAGGTGCCGACATCAACCTCCATTGGCCAGCAGCGTGGACGACATATCTAGCCTTTATATATATATCTATGGTGTAGACGGCGACGCTACTTGGCGTACATCTTCTTCTCCGTTACGTATGTGTGCTCGGCATACCGTTTTGTGTTTGAGCGCCCCCAAGTTGTGGTTTACTGTAACTTCAGAAGCTCCAAACGCGTGAGCAAAAGCGCCAATCTCATTGGTCGCATAGTTTTTGAAACTAAAAAGACGAACCCGAGGCATTTTTTTTTAAACGCGTGGCGTTTTACACGTCGGTGTGCACACTCACATTGGCGCCCTTTGTTTAGTCACGAGGCGTTAAACGTTGGCGAATATCGCGCGCAAAATTTGTCCCCGTGTGAACAGGCCTTAAACCAGCCAAGACCAGTTTAGGCTGGTTTTAGCTAGGGTTTTTTTTTCTGAAGGGAGGATCAAGAATGTTATATATTGATGGCATAGTTCACCTACAAATGCAAATTCTGTCTTCGTTTACTCTCCTACAAGTTGGTCCATACGTGTGACTTTCTTTTTTTAGGAAGTTTAAGTCATTATTCACTTAAAATCTTGATATCAATCTTAATTCTCCTTTGCACATGAATGAGAAAAGTAACAATGCCTGATTGGTGATTGAATCATACAGATTTTGAACAACCCGAGGGGAAGTAAATGATCACAGACATCCCGTTTTCATTCATTTAGGATTTGTTTGCTAGTTAAAGGAGCTGTATATGCAAGACATTTATTTCCATTAATCATACAATTTCCCTGATATGTCACTAGACGTGTGGCTAGTTGTGTTTTCAGCCTTGCATTGAGTATTTATTTATGGCAATGTTGATAATGTTCACTATTCATTTATTCATAGCTGAATAAGTTAAAGCTGATGTTTTGATGAAGTTAAAGCTTTTGTTGTGATGTTAAAATAGGGTCTAGTAAGTATTTATTTTAATGATGGTTGTGTTCTTTATTCGGGAAGTATTTACAGCAGTGTCATGTTTTGGCCCCAACAGCCGTAAGTGTTTTTAGCAGTTCTAGCTGTTGTTTTCTGCTTAAATGTTTTGAATCTCCGGAGGGCGTTTTAGTGAAGACGGGACAAAACGGAGGAGTTTAGAAACGCCGACGCAGAGGCTCACGCTCGGCTCTATGATTGGGTGTCATCAGTCATGACGTGTCCTTCCCTGATTCGTCAGCCACCGTTTACACCGGCGCGCGCATGCCCAGTGTTGGCGAATGGTCATGTGATCCACGTTTTCAGTCGTTTTAATGTGGACGGAGATCAATTCTAATACGCAGATAAACATGGCTGTGGACAGAGATCGTATTGGTTTTAATTCTCCGTTTTTAAACGAAAACGCAGTAGTGTGGACGGGGCCTAAAAACAAAAACTCTGAATCAGCCAAAACTTTTTTTGCCACATATGTGTGAAGACTGATATTCCATGAGATAAAAATGCAGGATAGAATTGATTACCCATCCAATATTCAGTTTCACTTGGTTTACGTCGTGTTACGGGAGTAAAATGGCTGGTTTCACAGTTTTCTGGAAAATGAAAACAATATTTGAACACTGACACGAGGCACACAGTGCTGGATCAGATCTTACACTCGTTTGGCTCATTTATCAGAAAACACTCGCCTTCCCAGAAACATCTCAAAAATGTCTTCGGTTTCACCCCTGTTTGACTTTCACATTACTGTTGAGATCTGTGCTTTAATATTAATAAGGGCTGATGCACATATGGAGGGCTGACTGCTTTGAACATTAGTTTTAGGCGCAGTGGTCATTTAAATACAGGCATGTTTCAGGCATATCTTTTAAGGCGTCGTCATGTTCTTGAAACGGGGGCTCTGCTCTGAGGAGTGGGATCTTTCCCACCCTCATTTGATCTCAAGTGCCCTGCCTGGATTAGTCGTTCCTCTCCTGTTGCCCTGGGCTGTTTTCGAAGGGGACAGTTTTGGTGTTGCTCTCTAAGCCTCTCTGCTTTGAGCACCTTTGAATAGCCCAGTGTGTTAAACAAATGGATCATCCTAACTTTTTGATTGAGTGAGCGCGAACTAAAGGCAAGTGGAAACCCAATCCCTGGGGATCTGAACTGCTCCAAGGAGTTTGGCAGATTGCTTCCCCCCGAGAGAGGGGACCCTTAACAAAGGTGCATACAGAGAGAGAGTTTGGTGTTTTAGTATTATGACAGAGCTGTAGTCTATATGATGAATCATTAAGTTTTTTTTTTTTTTTTACAATATAAAAAATATATAGACGTATATAGACTATTCACATACTATTTCATGTACCAAATACTGCATGAAAAAAAAAATATTTTAGGGCTGTCAAACGATTAATCACGATTAATCGCATCCAAAATAAAAGTTTGTGATTGCATAATATATGTTTGTGTACGGTGTATAATTATTTTCTAGGCTATATATAAATACAAACACATGCATGTATATATTTAAGAAAAAAAATTATATAATATCAATTATATATAAGTATATATACACAGTATATGCAAATATTTCTTAAATATATGCATGCATGTGTGTATTTGTATACAAAATAATTATACACATATTTATATATATATATATATATATATATATACATACACACACACACACATATATCCTATATGCTATGTGAATAATGCTTCTTCTGAATAATACTGAATGATACGGCTTCTCTTGTACATCTACATAATATATAATAGCAAATACATCAATGACATCTACATAATAAAATAAATTACAACAGCTTTCCTGATGAATGAAAAAAAAAAGGTTTAGGTCAAATTTCACTGCAAAAAAAAAAAGAAAAGAAAAAAAAGAAAAAGGAAAAATAAATTATATTTTGTATATATAAGTATTAACCATCACGAGTCTGACCGTTTGTATATTGACAATATTTTCATTGCAAAAATGGAAAATAAATAAATAAACAAAAAATAAAAAATACATCGATTTTTTTATGACAACATTGTTTAAATACTTTAATATTGAAATAAAATAAATAACATTATAACTATTTTAAATTTGTTTTGGCATTATGGTCAAAAGAATGTGCAAAAATGTCATGAAAATAATGTCTTAAGAATACATATATAAATAAAAGTTTGTGTTTACATAATATATGCGTGTAGTGTGTATAATTATAAATACACAGACATCCGTGTATATATTTAAGAAATATTTGCATGTATAATGTATATATATTTATACATTTATATTAAATATAATATAAAAATATAATATATAAAAATATATTAATTGTGTAAACTGTTTTATTTTTACCTGCAGCTCTACTTGTTGTGGAAACAGAGACATTCGGGAGTCACATTCGAATAAAAGGGAAAGAGAGTGGATACTACATCTGCATGAACAAGAACGGCAAAATTATTGGAAAGGTATGTTTACTGAACTGGATTATAATTTGACTCAATGTGATCTGTACATGCAAACAACAGGTCCGATTTTTTACATTTGGGCCACATTAACTGATGTGAATCTAACAAGAAAGTGTTTTTGGTTGCTGTGTGTGTGTATTTGATTTATTCATGAGCTGATGTATTGTTGCATCAAGTGTTGCATGTATAGCATGTTAACTTGATGTGAGCAATGTATGCACTGCTACTGGACCAACTCCTGATGTTACCTAATGGAGCCAGTCAACACACATTTTCATTCCATCCATTTAAACAAAAATGAAATGTCGAGGCTGCTGTTTGACCTTAAAATTGTCCCATTTTCCAAGTTCTTGTAACTGCCATACCACAAACAAATCTAAGTGGAAAGACCAACACCCCTTAAATGTGCCATGAATAGGACTTTACGTGCTTCACTGGCTTGTTTTGAACTGATTCTGAGTTGAAGGGAACAATTATTGTGTCTTGTTGGGAAAGAGGCTAGTCATTCTTTTAAAAAAAACACGCTTTGTAAGACATGTATCTGTCCAGTCATACAGCAGATGTGTGATAATCAACCAATGAAATGTGATTTTGCTGAATTTGAGACTGGTAAAATCATCATACACTCTTAGAAGAAAGGGTTCTATATAGAACCTTAAAAGGTTCTATCAGCGCTACGTATTTGGAACCCCTAAAAGGTTCTATACACTCATAAAAAAGGGTTCCTCTGGGTTCTATATAGAGAGCCTAAGTCCCTCCCCTTTCAGTCAACCAACATGGGATCTTCTTTCGGAAAAATATTGAATGGTAGTCAATGGCGAGAGACAACAAATATTTTGATCTCGTTTGAATTGTGCCCTGAATTACACATATGATGTTTGTCAATTTAATAGATACATTTTAAAGTAAAGAAAGATGTAAAAACCGTTGAGGTATAAGACTGTGAAAATACGTAACTACAAAGACTACAAACCCCAAAGCCGCACATTTTCTCTCAATGAATGAAGCTAACTTTACTGAGGCTAATGTCTGTCATTGTTTCTGTAGTCTTACGTTATAATCGTAACGTTACGCCGTCATACCCGAGTGTTTTGTACCAGACTGCACACACAAGAGCAGCGGATCTCGCTCGTTGTTTTGCTTCCCGGGAGATGTAGTTCACAGAACGATTTTAAAATAAAACTAAAAGTTAATCTTCTGTTTTATGACAAACGGTGACGTTTTTTACTTTCAGAATTATATTTTAAATTGACAAACATCTGTGTAATTCAGGGCACAGTTCAGACGGAATAAAAAGATAAGTGTTCTCTCGCCATTGACTACCATAGATATTTTTCCCGAAATAAGGTCCCATGAGCCGGAAGCGGAGGGGCGGGACTTAGGCTCTCTATAGAACCCTGGGGTTCCGTACTTGGCCAATAGAACCTTTTACCAAAAAAAAATGGTTCTATATAGAACCATTTTGGAGTTCCATATATGAAGTGGGGGGATGGAACCATTTCTGGTTCTAAATAGAATCATTTCTTCTAAGAGTGTAGATTGTTTTCTATATTTTTCTTTAGATTGAGATATAGTTATTTATAGTTATTAATCACTCTCTAGCGTACTTTAGGGTACAGATATCCTGATTTTCAGACCATCAGTTGAGGGGTTGTTTGAATAAATAGGCTGTTTTCTGACATTCGGTCTTGTCCTCTCTCCTCAGCCCAATGGGAACAACCAGGAGTGCGTCTTCGTGGAGGAATATTTGGAGAACAACTACACGGCGCTGGTGTCAGCCAAGTACAAAGGCTGGTATTTGGGTTTCAATCGGAAGGGTCGACCCAAAAAAGGCTCCAAGACCACGCAGACGCAGCAGGAAGTGCATTTCATGAAGCGCCACCCCAAAGGAAAAGTGGACCCTCTGGAGGAGTTCCGTTACACGACGGTAACCAAACGGACACGAAGGGCGCGGCGTTTAAAAACCAACCCTAAAACGAACTGAGTCGGTGAGGATGAGGACACTACGTGCTTCTTGCCTAACAAACACCTTTATCTTATCCGAAACAGGAAAAGGAAGAGGACGCAAATGAGCAATTGCTACGGAAAAAAAGACAAGAAGCTTAAAAAAAGATGTTTTATTTTTATATCGAGTTTCTCCCAGCAGTTGAATGTGGGTCTTTTTTTAAAATGTAATATTGGTGTGTGTTATTTTATTTATACTGGATTAACTAAGGATGACCTATAAGGAACTAGCGTCTCCTGCTTTGACTTTTGGAATAGCGACGAGAGCAAACCGCACCGCCTGGGAAACCGCCTTTTTTATTTGCCCCTGAGAACAAGGATCCAATATTTTCCACTGGAATGGGCTGTCATGGAGAGAAAGATAACAAGGTCATGTGACCTTTGCGAGCCTCCATAGGTAAACGTGAAGCTTTGAGTGCAATATTTTAAAGATCCGTGTCGGATGCTTTTCTCGTCTGAGCGGACACCGAACGTGCAGAACGCTTTGATATTTTTGTTTGATATTCTGTGATTCAGCTTAGATCAACATGCATTGACTAGCTACATATCAGCATTAGCTGTGGTAATAGTGTGTGTGAGAACCAACGGACGGAAACCGGAATACGTTTTTCGGGAATTGCTGTACAGCTGGATATTTGTCGTCACCCTGTGCCCTTTCTAAAATTTAGCTACCAAAACATGTTTAAAGTCCAGGTATGACGCATTGCTCTTAATGTCCCTGATGCTCTTTTAAGTGTGGGATTTTGACTACTTCCAGGTCATTAAGCCAATGAAATCGGTCCACCTGACAATCGGTCATGTTCTATGTGTTCTAGAAGGTTGGAGACACACAGAGGAAATCCCTTCTGCAGACGCTGGACTCCGGCCACTGTTGGTGCGGTCGACTCTCCATATGGGTATAGCTGTAGTATTCACACGTCTATATACTCATCGTCTGTCAGACGTTACTAACAATCATGACACACGTACGATTAAAAAAAAATGTATGCAAAAAATAATAATTTTATTACTATTATAAAATATTTATTGCCTTTCTCTGTAAATATGACTTGATGAATTTATTTGACCTCTGTTAATAATAATAAAAAAAGAGGACTATATATGGAAAACGAATAAATGGTATCAGACTGTTTTTGTGGCGTTCGGAAATGTGGATGTGTGACTACAAATATTGCAGTGATAGAGACTCGACTTGGACTTTATCTCTGTTATTTGACTTTAGACTAGTCTCTGCTTTCCACTACTCACAAACTACCTCCTTTAGACCCATGCCGTATGATTTCATAATCAAATGTGTGAGTCAAAAGACTCGATTCAGTCTAATGTGTTATTGAAAATGGGACTAATTCACTCTCTGAGGTGTGCATGGTTTAGAAACTGTCAAACTGTCAGGTTTTGTATTAGTTTTTAAAATCACAGCTGCATCAGAAACAACACTGACATTTAGATATTCAACATTTTGATTCAAATTCGATGGTGCATCCCATAAATCTGTAAATACTTAAAGGATTAGTTCACCCAAAAATGAAATTTCTTCCTGAAGCTCAATCGTGCCTTGTAACAGTGTTGTAGTCGAGACCACCTCACTCGAGTCCGAGTCGACACCGAGACCAGAGAGAGTCAAGTCCGAGTCAAGACCGAGTCCATAGAGAGTCGAGTCCGAGTCCGAGTCGAGTCCGAGACCAGAGACGGTCGAGTCCGAGTCGAGTCCGAGACCAGTGAGGGTTGATTAGCCTACCTAATTTACTTTTATTTACTTGGAGAAACCCCTTTTTTTTTTTACTGAATTTAGAGTTTAAAAAATATGATCAGTTTAGGGTAAAAAGGCCACATAGTAGGTGGTGTTAAAAGTAATTTTATTACAATTTGTCATGCGCAGTTGCGCACTAGAAAATCACCAATCACTGGGCGTGTCAATCAATTTAAAGAAATATTTTATTAACATACATTATTAATCATGAAAAATATTTTTAATTGAACTCGAGTGGACTCGGGAATAATTCAGAGTCCTAAAAAAAAAAATGTTCGAGTACGAGTCAATTACGAGTCCAAATGCACACGAGTCCATGACAAGACCAAGACCATTAAAATATGGTCTCGAGACCGAGTCCGAGACGAGTCCGAGTCTCGAGTACTACAACACTGCCTTGTAACACAAGAATGAACCTGATTGGTTCTTGCAGAAGCTCAAACGTGCTGCGTAACACGAGAATGAATCTCATTGGTTCTTGCAGAAGCTCAAACTTGCTGCGTAACACAAGAATGAACCTCAATGGTTCTTGCAAAAAGCTTAATTGTGCTGCGTAACACGAGAATGAATCTCATTGGTTCTTTCAGAAGCTCAAACGTGCTGTGTAACACGAGAATGAATCTCATTGGTTCTTGCGGAAGCTTAAATGTGCTGTGTAACACTAGAATGAATCTCATTGGTTCTTTCAGAAGCTCAAACGTGCTGTGTAACACTAGAATGAACCTCATTGGTTCTCGCATGTCACGCGAACACATGCTTGAGCTTCTATTTACTACAACTGATGTGTGAGTTGAAGAAAGTTTATATGTGAATACAAGCCTAAATTAAATCTGGTCAGTGATTGGGTCTCTTCAGAAATTTTGGTCTAAACTCCTCAATTCATACGGATTTGTTTTACAATATCTTTATGAACTTTTTGAAGCGTCAAAGTGGTAGTTTTCATTGTTGGGTGAACTAACCCTTTAATAATAATTCATAAATTCTGGAATTGTATTTGCTTGTTGCAATCATTGTTCCTGTGTATTTCCAGATAACTCTTGCATGTCCTTCATCTTCACAAGCACAAACTCTGTCAGCACAATCTCCAGATACATAACACTGGAATCTATTGACACAGAGAGAGAGAGAGAGAGAGAGAGAGGAACTGGGATGCTAAACATTCACATTCAGTGCCATGATAAATATTGTTTGCAGGCATGATTAACTGAATTACTGTCACTCAAATGAGATTAACCAATAGCAAACCACAACCATCCAATCAATTTCCCATGGACAAACTTAAGTCCCGCCTTACATTTACTCTCGTTCGAGAAGCTATTTCACAGTAGGGAAGACTAAAAAGACTATCAAAACTTCCATTTTTATGCCAACTTTAGAGAATTGAAAGAAAAAAGCTTTTGGAGAAGATGGGTCTTGACAGCCCGTTCTCATCCTTTAGCGTGACATTGAACGCTATATGACAAAACGGCGCTATACTACGCACATGGCACCCTTTATCGTTAATATAACACGCGAACCCAAGGCGTCATAAATCCTTTAGCGTATAATATGAGACTACCCTACCCTACACCACACCTAAACCTAACCATCACAGCGCGTGTTATATTAACGATAACGGGTGCCATGTGCGTAGTATAGCGCCGTTTTGTCATATAGCGTTCAATGTCACGCTAAAGGATATCTTGAAACACGTTAAACAGTCCGACATGCTCGTATCTGACGTCTACATCCCCTTCATGACCTAATGTGCCTTTCTTACACACCACGTGTGAATATGTTCCCTAACTAGTAGGCATCCGGAGCGTGCTAAACGCAGTTGGCTTTCGACGCAACAGTTACGGTAGACGATTCGCCGTAGGACACGAGACGAAGAGGCGAATTGCACTCTGCAAGTTAAAGACACGATCCAGAAAATGTGTCATGGGGAAGTTATGAGGCGTTTAAAGACAGTGAAAAGTTTCTCAGACAACATGGGGATTCAAGGATCATTTAGATTCAAGGTTATATCAACAGAGCCCCTCCTCGCCTTTACATATTACCGCTTTTATGAAATCAATTAGAACCGAAGGGAGTGAAGGAATGCTCAAAGAGAATGTTCGGAAAGGTATTAAGGTCAATGGAACTATTCCTTTTCCAAATGGATTTCCAAAACTTCTGGTATGAAACCTTGTTCTGGGAGAAATTACTTGTGTGGATGACAGCGAGCTCATTAGACAGTCTGCATGAGCCACTAGAGAGAATTTATTCTACTTCTCGATGTGTCAATAACAGACTCGAAGGTGAAACCGAGAAACCGCCGTCAGAACGGTGGTGCATTTTTTAACCGCTGTTACTCTCCCCCTCCGTGCGTCTCAAAGCTCTTAGGAGTCTTCTCTTGGCAAAGCCCTGAGACTTCGCTCTCCCTTTAAAAAGGAGGATCAGGAATGTAGGGTAAGATGTCTCATAATGTTGTGTTCTGGAATGATGTTTACAGCAGTAGTCAAGCTGAAAGATGGCCGGTTTGAGGGAAAAATGCCTTTTGTTTAACTTCTCACTGATGTTATCAGACGCCGCCACCTACAGCGCGGGGAGACCTGGGGATGTCAGCTGATTTAGATGTCTGACGGATTGTCTTTCTTTCCCCCCTTTTTATTATTCCTTCCTTTAGGCTGAATAATAGCAGGCCGTATTTTTTTTTTTTTTTTTTTTTTTTTTTAGATGGGTGTCCCCTCCAAGCTTGAATTACTCCGGCCAGGCTGATCTGAGAAGATCCTCAAGCTTGCGCGCACGGGAGTCTGTCCGAGTCTGATGATGTTTAATGTTTAATGCAGCGCTGCTGTTTTGGGTTTGCTTTGACTCAAACGCCAATTTTTAGTGATGGGATGAGTAGGAGGGCTGATGCAAGAGGTGATAAGACTTAAAAATATTTTAAAGTTGCTGAAAAATATGTACACATTATTACAACAACCTCACGGCACCACACGTTCTACATGTCCGCAGATAAATCTGTGCTTTTCTCTTTTTTCTCGAAATTACTATCGGCTCTCATTTTTGTGACCATTTCTTGGAAAAGGTAAATGTAAAAATATTTTTTTAATACAAAATATACCATGTATTTCAATGAATGAGGTCAATTAAACAAATCTTCATTCGACGAACGAAATGACTCGAAAAAAGATTTGTTCATTTTGATGAACGAGTTCGAACAGGAGAGTCACGAACGCGCATCAAGGCGAGCATTTGTGCTTATAAAACTTAAACTTTATTTATTTTTGAAATGAGCGATCGTTTCGCTAGATAAGACCCTTATTCATCGTCTGGTGTCGTTTAAAGCCCTTTGAAGCTGCACTGAAACTCTCATTTGGACCTTGAACCGTTTGGTTACCAGTGAAGTCCATTAAATGGAGAAAAATCCTGGAATGTTTTTGTTTTCATCAAAAACCTTAATTTCTTTTCAACTGAAGAAAGAAAGACGTGGACATCTTGGATGACATGGGGGTGAGTAAATTATCAGCAAAAGTTGCTTTTTTTTAAAGTTAACTAATCATTTAATTCTTCATGGCTCATATTCAACAAAGTGCTGCAAATATTCCTCAGGGATTTTGGTCCATACTGTCATGATATAGCATCACACAGTTGATCTGATGATTTGATCTTTGTGACTGGAAGAAGCCATCAGAAGATGGCTACACTATCATGAAGAGATCAACATGATCAACAACAATACTCAGGCTATGATTTCAACTACATGATCCATGATTTCATATTTTTTGCGTCCAAATTCTGACCCTACCCTCTAAATGATGCATGACAAATCGAGACTCATTGGAGGCAACATTTTTCCAGTGTTCTTTCGCATGTGAATTGTAGCCTCAGTTTGCTGTTGGTCTTCTGCTGCTGTTGTTCATCTGTTTCTAGGTTGGACATGTTGAGCGTTCAGAGATGCTCTTCTGCAGACTTCGGTTATAACAAGCATTTATTTGAGTTACTGTTGCCTTTCTATCAGCTCGAACCAGTCCGACCATTCTAAATCACCTTTCTTTCCCATTCTGATGCACAGATTGAACTTCAACAGATAGTCTTGTCCATGTCTAAATGCTGCCATGTGATTGACAAATTCGATGTTGGCTTTAATGCGCGTACCTAAAGTGGCTATAGTGTATGGATATAGTGTCTAGGGCTGTCAGTTAAACGCGTTATTAACGGTGTATTTTAACGGCGTCAATATTTTTATTGCCCAATTAACAGTCTTTTTGGCATAGCAAACTTTGTAGTTTTTTTCACATGCTTTTGCAACAAGACCTGGCACACTCTTAGAAAAAAGGGTCCTATATTTGTAGCACAGGGTTCTTTACTCAACTGCAAAAGGACCTTTTATGCAAAAAAAAAAAATGATGATAATGACAAGAAAGAACCCTATTGGCACAAAGGTTCTTTATAGGCTATTATTCATTCATATATTACATTATTCTGCAACATTTTGCAGTTGTAATTAAATTATTGTTCATTAAACTGTTGTAGTAACTTAATATCACATTTTAATCATGCTGATTTTGAAGGATAAAAACTGAAATGACACTCTTCGTGTGATATTGATTACTTACATTTTTTAACCCCCATATCTTGAATTTTGTGATCATTCATGCATTGCATTTTAGGGGTTCCAAATATGTAGCACTTTAGAACCTTTTAAGGTTCTATATAGAACCTTTTCTTCAAAGAGTGGTGCTGCGCTATGAAACCTATTCATTTCAATGGCTTGTGCTCCGCGAGGATGTTTTGTTGCTTCGTTGACCAAAGCGCAAGCGGATCTAGCTAGACCAGAATCAAAACAACAGGTACAACGCCACACACACTTGTTTAGGCTCGCAAGACAGCCAAAGAGTTGGTTAACGTTACTTTTTGATTGGATGAGGAGCGCGAGACGCCGAAATGGATGCCAATGAGATTCTGAATTAAAAAAAGTTTACTTTTAAAAAGTTGCCTAATGGTCCCATTGACAAGACCAAAGTGATCTGTGCAGCACGTCCTGTCTAAAATACCACTTGATGGCCAAGCACACACACACTGATGCAAATTCTCCGCCCCCTCGCCAATATCAGGACCTTGTCAGCATTTCTTTCACCGTTTTATTGACGGACAGTGTTACACTGAGAGATTATTTGCTCCAAGTGAGAAAGTTAGTGTGAAATTGAACACCGTGTATGCCAACGTTGTTATCAATAAAAAACAAAACAAAAAACAATTGCACAAAGCAATGTTTTAGGATCCATGTTGATAGGAGCATTAAATTGAGAAAAAATAATGGGACAAAAAGAAATCAAGAGCCGTTTAGAACAGATTAAAATGTGCGATTAATCGCGAGTTAACTGACATTAATGCGATTAATCGCGATTAAATATTTTAATCGCTAGACAGCACTAATTTTTACAAATGTTTTCAATCCCAATTAAATGCTGCTCTTTTCAAGGCTTTATACATCAAAAAATCCTGATTTTTTTTTTTACATTTTATCATGGTTTCCACTTTCCACCAAAAGAAACCCCATCGGTTTTAACATTGATCATAAGAACGTTTTATTGAGCACCAAATCAGCCAGTCATCATGAAAAAATCCACCAACCCCAAACTTTTGAATAGTACTGTATATAATTTGACATTTGAATATTAAAGTTAGACAACGGTTTAACTCCGGACCTTTGATCAGTGAAGCATGACCCTGGAATTGACCCAACATGTTGAAATGAATCATACAATCTCTCTGTAGCCGCTCCTTTCAGAGTTCACCACAACGGCCGACAGCTATTCTTAGGCAAAAGAAGTGCTGACTCCATCATGGACGACTCCAGCAGTGCATGACTGTCTAGGACACTACTTTTGATCTCTTTTAGTTGACCTGTCTTTTGCCTTTTAAAAATATTGCACCCTTGGGTCAGCTTTCGGTAAAATCCGTAAATATGGGTCAAGTTTTCCATGAGTGCCAGTCAGCGCTTGTTTTCTTTCAAGAGCGACAAGCAGAAAATAAGGTGTGTGCCGCAGCATGGCGGTCACTTTTGCGCAGAGCGTTTCTCATTGGTCGGGTGAGACTTTGCGAGAGAGACACGGGGCCAAACGCTCCTCCAAGATTGCTCTCCTCAGCAACCACACACTTAATAAAGGGCCATGTCAACAGAAATTTGGTGGCCCTCTATTCTCGACACAGAACAACCTTTGTCTCCTTAAATATTATTTAACTTTGCCTCAGGGTTTTGAGGGGGAACAAACATGCAAAACCAAAATAAAAGTTGACCTCTAATATAATCCTAACTGTCACAGCTCTTTGAGTGTCATTTTCAATTTTTTTTCCCCATAAAACCACACAGCTTTCGTCTCCCTCTTCTCAGTGAATCTGACCACAATTGGCCTCCCGGCTCAAACCGTGAAACACACAGAGAGCGTTTTGTGATTCCCTCGCTGTCTTTATGAACGTTTGCATATGTAGAGAATTGTTTTTATAGGATTACATATGTGTGCCTGTAGACAACTATTCTGAGAAACATCTGAGATGTGCTTTATGAAAGGAAAGTATTCAAGAGAACCGATAATGGAAAAAGAAACAACTGAAGATTTATGTGGATAGATTTCTATATATAAAAGTTTGGGGTAAGACTTTAATGGGTTTTTTTTAAAGAAATCTCTTCTGCTTAGCAAGGATGCATTTATTTGATCAAAAATACAGTAAATCATTAATATGGTCAAATTTAATTGTAATTTAAAATTGCTGTTTTTCGTGTGATGGAAAGTTGAATTTTCAGCATCATTATTCCACTCTTCAGTGTCACACAATCCTTCAGAAATCATTCTAATATGCTGATTTTTCTGCTCAAGATTTTTTTATTATTATTACCAAAGTTGATAAAAAATGATCGTGATTTTAACAGTAAAAGACTGTAAAAATGCTACTGTGAAAAAAGAAAAGTTTCTGTACTATATACGGTAAATAACTGTGATATATATATAATGGCAATGTAAAAAATAATCCTGTAAAAAACAGTCAACTACTGCCTCTGTGGTTGCCAGCATCATAACTGTAACTAAACGGTGTGTTACTGTTTTTGTGTTATATAGCTGTTAAATTAAAGCTTTATACTGTAGCTGACAATACAGTATTTAGCTGTTAATTTTAAAAACAGTAACACACCGTATTTTTACGGTATATGCTGGCAACCACAGCTGCCAGTAGTTTACCTTTTTTTACAGGAATATTTTTACAGTGTACATTTAATGTAATTTTACTGTAAAATACTGCTAAATTTACATTTTTTGGAAGTGAAAAAGAACAAGTCATTGTATAATTGTAATGTATTTTAACTGTTTTTTTTCTAATCACTTGTACATGACTAATATATACATTAGGGTTTTATGTTACATTTAAGGTTGTTAAATTAATTCTTATTGCATTTTTAAATGTCAACATGTTGCCATGATAAATTGTCTTATGGAAGAGCTGATTATGAGCTTTGATTGATCATTTAACATTACTGCTGTGATTGTTGGCTGTCAGTGTATTTACAATTGAACAAAACAGATAATAATACTTAAATGAACATAGTAAATTAACATTATATCAGATAATGAAATACGGTTTATTGCTTTTTAAAAAATTAAATGTTAAAATGTTATTTTTACCTGGAAAACTCTGGTAACCACAGCTGCCAGTTTTTTTCCCCATAAATTTAACAGATTTTTTTTTTTTTTTTTTTTTACAGTGCAGGAATCTCTGATGGAAAAATTCAAGAGAAAAGCATTTATTTGAAATGTAAAGCATTGTTACTGAATACAATTATTCATTTCTTTCAAAAATAATCTTTTGGAGGGTATTTTATGTGTTTCTCTTCACTCGCGTGGAATGTCTGTCATGTTCAAGCAAATTTAAAGTCATATGAATTTGATTTTGCTTTTGCAGCCTATTACACTTTGTAATATGACATATTTCAGAGATCAGCAATCAATTGGATGATGAAAGTTGAGCATGTCATGTCCACTGACAGGTTAAACTACTCTCTGACCCCCGTGTACTCAACATGAAATAAATCCCATTGGGATTGTCGCATGACAGAGCCGGCGTGATTCTGTCTGTCATGAGAGGGAGATTGTCTGGTGAGGAGCAGCGTTTGGGCCCTCATGCATGTCCTTCCTCCCGGGGGCCACCAGGGGCCCAAATCCTCTTCTACTGACAGGTGATTCATCTCATTAGTTTCTCTCTTTCTCACTCTATCTGGCTCTCCCTCGTTCTCTCGGGGCTCCTCATTGTCTTGCGATATGAGATGGCTCTTTGTTGTGCGTTGTGCAGGGCTGTAATTAGTGAACTGTGCGCGGGGCGTTTTTTCTCACAGAAATTCTTCAAAATTAATCAGTGCTTTCCCATTGATGGCAAAAGCCTCTTGACCCCCCTCCAAACAACCCCTCTCTTCAGCGCAGAGATGCTTTGGGGGAGAGCTCCTTTGTTTTTTCTGTCAAAAACATAATTATGTCATCACAGAGTCTGGATCCTGCGGTTGCTAGTGGAGGACCGAGGTATATGATATCACATTTCTATGTGCATTGCTTGGAATATATGGTTGAAATATCTATTATTATAAAGTTATTATTAGCAGTAGTAGTATATTAGTATTAAAGGTGATTTTTTGCATATACGTTTGTATTATGATCTATAGAAAAGAAATACATTATTAATATTTATGATGTATATATTATTATTATTATAGTTTATTTAGATAGGGACAGATACAGATAACATAGATACACTTTGACAGTGATCTGATGCATGTATCAATGTTTTTAGCCAAAGCTAATTTACAACATTAGTCCCTAGAAGGGCTTTTTTAGTAAAATGCAATACATGCAATACAATGCACGAGCAATACAAAACAATAAGGGCTTTTTGATAAAATGCAGTACAAGAATAAAAATACTAATAGAGAGAAAAATAATGGAATATAATATAAATGGCAAAAAAAAAGGGAAAAAAAAAATTACAAAAAAGGCAGAGTCGACAAGAACTAAATATGCGAACAACACTGTTTCTGAATTAACCACAATTTGTTTTTGTTTTTTTTGAAGATATCTAGTGTCGGGATGCATTTCAGATGATCTGGAAGAGAATTCCACAATTTTGCCCCTTTCACTGAAACAGCAGTCTGAGCAAATGATGTTCTACAGAAAGGGATGTTACAGTTGACTTTATATGTTAATATATACACTGCCGTTCAAATGTTTGGGATCGGTAAGATTTTTTAATGTCTCTTATGCTCACCAAGGCTGCATTTATTTGATAAAAAAATCGAATTCAAATAATAAACAGTAATAAATCATAATATCATTTAATTAGGGCTGTCAAACGATTAATCACGATTAATCGCATCAAAATAAAAGTTTGTGTTTACATGATATATGTGAGTGCACTGTGTATAATTATTTTATATATATGAATACACACACATGCTTGTATATATTTAAGAAATATTTTCATGTATATACTGTATATAGATTGATATATCATTTATATTATATATAAATATAAATATTTTATGCATGTGTGTGTATTTATATATATAAAATAATCATACACAGTGCACCCACATATTATGTAAACACAAACTTTTATTTTGAATGCGATTAATCGCGATTAATCGTTTGACAGCACTAAATTTAATTTAAAAAAATCTTTTCTATCTGAATATATTGTAAAATATAATTTATTCCCGTGTTTTCAGCTTCCTTCGGAAATCATTTTGATATCGATTTGCTACTCAAGAAACCTTTCTTATTATTATCAATGTTGAAAACAGTTTTTATGATTCTTTGATGAATAGAGAGTTTTAAAACAGCATTTATCTTTTTTGCACTCTACAACTTTGCTCTTTCTCTCTTTATATTGTAAATACCCATTTTGCTTCTTTTGTAGTTATTAATCTTTCTTTTTTCCTCTAAGACTTAATTAACATTGAGTGTGTTCCCCTTTAATCAATGACCTGAAAAAGACAGAGCAAAGTGAAGGTCATTAATTTGCAGATATTTACACATTTGCAGCCAGTGTTATTTCCGCTTCAGTTCTGCGGGTGGCCGGCCTCCGATTATTTTCTTTACTCCACTGAGAATTATTGACGTCACCTCCCACCTAACGTGTAATTAATCAGAAAAACGAGCCGCTCGTATCAGGTAGCAATATCATCTTGAATGACAAAACCACCTCAACACAAGGTTTTTTCCCTTTTCACAATGAGCTTTTATTACAGGGTTCCCAATCACTGCACTCTTTCTTCATTCATCATCCTAATCCCGCTTTTTAAACACACTCACAATGTGTTGTTTGTTTTATTAAATGACTAAAGTGCCTCTTTGTTGGAGTCCAACCACCTGATTTTGTGGTTATTTATTGTACAGCACTATGCCAATGCATAAATGACAACCAAAGACTAGACATTGTTCTAAACTGATAATAGTGTGAATATGTTGAGTTATCCAGATTTGTTGTCAATTACAATTATTTTTGTCTATTAGGACCAAGGAAGGATGATTGGAGATACAGTATGAAGAGGACACCATGGTAGTTTTTGATGAATGGATGCTAAAGTAGAAAGACTGAAAGGGGGAAAAGGGAAGTTAAACTAAACTAAAATAAAGATAAACAAGCACAAAACCAGCCGGACCTTTCACCTGTGAGCTGATCCAACACATGTTTTCATAAGCCAAGACAAGCAATCAGCCATTGTGGCCCTTCTCCAGAGCTAATGATGTCAAGTGAATCCCTCGCAAAATCCTCTTTTTAACATGCGGAGTGAAAGACCCCCCTGAAAGCGAAGGATAGAAGTGCTTACAGGCTAAGAAAAAAACCCCAAAGAGAAGCGAATCGAATGTGCCCCGAAAGACCCCTCTGTACATATCATATCACTCCACAGGGAGAAAAGGGCTCGCTTCTTATTAATGTTGCTGCTTATTGCTAGAATATTGCTTTTAATTGCTGCCCTGGATTTCCCGAGCTCGCAAGGACGAGTCAGAGGTCATAGACGATTAATCAATGGAACGGAACATAATGGAACGGCCCCAAACTGCGGGTCAGGGGTTGGACAATGTGAACGTTCAGCTACTTAGCTTCCTTTGCAACTTTGTGACAAAATCTGTTTGCCCAACACCAATTAGGCTGGCTTTCCATGCGCTCCGCTGAATGGGTTTGACAGAGAGGGTCATCCTGCGACGTGACAGCTGGCCTGAGCAGGAACAGGCGGGCCTGTGTCCTCCGCCGCATAATTGGTGTCCCTTGCAACGTGCCGCTTCCCAGGGGCTCGGCTCCCTGTTCCTGTGGAAGCCCTAAATGAGTGGAATCAGGGCTTAATGGGGCTCCTGCGAGTTTTAAACAAACACAGCACAGCCCCCCACTGTTCTACATGTGCGCCTAACAGCAGGGAGTCCCTCCTCACGCCGGACGCTTACATGCGCTGTCAAGTCACCTTTATTTCTATCGCGTTCTATCCAATACTGATTGTTTCAAAGCGCAGTGATGTAGCATATAATATAGTAAACAGTCATTATTCAGCTGAAATCAGTTCAGTGTTGATTCAGTTCGGTTCAATAACTGTGTAAAGTTAATCAGTTCAACTAAAGCAGCTCTGGAGGAAACAGTGATGTCATCGTCCGGCTCTGCTCATCAAATAGGGTAAGTGCAGTTAAGTCGATAATACTGCCGAATATTAAGTGTCCCCAACTAAGCTGGCCAAAAAGCGACAGTGGCAAGGAACCCAAACTCCATCCGGTGACAAAAATGATTCTGGAAAATACATAATGTGACTACGTCAGACTTCCTACTTCCGCTAATTTCATTTCGCTCATGTAGTCAGTCTGAGATAGCAGCCTATCTTTCAGTTTTCCACCCGCCCAATCAACGAACAGAGGGCAGGCTGAGAGCCGTCACGTGGACGCTAAGGCCGTGCGTCCACCAAAGCGTTTTTTCACGCACCTGGCGTATGTTTTCAATTGTTTTCAATGGGAGCGACGCGTTTTTTAAACGGCTTGAGCGTACCGAGGCGCAGAGCGTTTTTTTTTCACGCTGAAGCGTCGAGCACCCAGCGTTTTTTACTGGTCGCCAGGAGTTGAAAAATGTTAAACTTTGGATAAAACGCAGCGCTCATCACTGTCACTTTTTACCCAGCCATCCAATCACAGTGGAGGAGGGGCGGGAATAATACCACACCGACCAACGGTCACAACATTCAACTGCTGCATATATTCTGTATCATAGCAACGAAACGTCTCAACGGAAAAAACGCTGCGCTGCCGAAACGCTCTCAAGCGCCCAAAGCACGGCGTCTTCAGCAGAACATCTAGCTTTTTCAGCTGGCTAAAAACGCTTTGGTGGATACACGGCCTAAGTGCCGAGTTTTATATTGTAGGTCAGAGAAATCGAAAATCGAAACGGGAATCGAAACGAAATTCGAACGGAAGTGGGAAACGAGACACGGGATGCATGCACCTTTCTTTTCCAGTCCTTAAATATTTACATTTTTCTGGCAAAAATTAGTTTCGAGGCCGTGATTGTACCATGAATGTGTAGGTCAACTTTGCATAATCTGCAAAAGTCATCTACAGCCATGTTCACTCCGGTATTTCGCACGCATCATCAAGTGTTTACATAGACGGTGGGCCGATGGGAGATTTCGTGTTTTCAGACGATCTGTGTGGATGGATAACCCAGTTTTTTTATACATAACCATTACACTTTTCAACAAAGCAAATAAAAATAGTTGCCATTCACATACTTTGCACATTACTATTAATATCTGTAACTTTCTCCAGGTTATTTTCCCGGCGAATACAACATGCGGGGTCCGACGTGCATGACGTATTTGTTTTGCGTGCGTGGGAAAGTGTTGGTGATGTTGATGGGTTTGTCAACACACTGGCGCGCTGATATAAAGTTGCTGTCTGTGCACATCTTTTCGAGAAGTGATTTTAGCCCGGGAAAGATTGAACTTGTTAACTTAACACAATCTAATCCCAAGTCATCATATAACTGACGTCTTGGGACTTTTTTGACCATACGTCAACATCTGCCGATTAGTTGACGATCCCGGGCCGTTAGGTGACGAGGTAGGATTAGGGGTAGGTTTAGGTCTGGGGTAGGGTTAGGATCCGATAACGTCATCTAACCGACGTTTAAGGGTACCCTAAAAAGGCGGATGTTGACGTATGGTCAAAAGACGTCCCAAGACGTCATTTATATGACGACTTGGGATGAGACTTTGCCCACTTACGCTACATATTCAGTTTGGCACAAAATGTGAATGTAGAGGTAACGTTATGCATTCTCATGCATTTTGTCATACGATATCCTGTCGTTTCGTTCTTAATCTTTAAAAAATATAAGTTACCGTTCTGATTTCACACATTTGATCCATGGTATTGCTTGGACACACATGAACATCATAAAAACCATAGACATCTACAGCAGGACACAACGTTAAAATAGCCAAAATTATAAAGTTATGAAACTTTACCTTGCCCTCAGTCAAAACGATTTGCCAAGGAACAAATGACAGATTAATGAGACCAAAGATCGCCCGTTAGATATACAAAGGACGAATTATGTGTCACGTTTAACCACTAGACATCAGAGCGAGCGGCAAACGCCAGAAGATTTACAGTGGAAGTTCGATGCACGATGTCTGTGGTTCGATGCGGCTATGTCGGCGCATAAGATACGGCATAAATCAACTTATCTGATTGGCTTACGGGTAACCAATGAGTTTAAACTTCAGAGAAGCGCCCCCTAGCGAGAGAGAAAACACTTCTCTATTATGCCATTCCAGATGAAGCAAAGTGAAGTAGCAGAGTCTGGTATTACCAGGCTAAATGTGACCCGGCATTTGTCCCGGGATTGTTTGATTTGGGTTAATTCACACTGCCATTTGCCGGGAACTGTGATTGCGTTCACACACAACCCGTAAAGATCCCGGAAAGTGTGACGTCGTTGCCATAAAGCATGTCGCGAGATTTGTTGGGGGTGCTCCTTTCAAACTTGGGGGTACTTAAAGATAATATTTTAGTTTTAAAGGAGTTTAGTTTATTTTTGAAAAAGGGAATCCCTGCTATAAAAGAGCTTCTTATTGCTGATCCTTGGACCAAGGACAGATCTCTTCTGCATTACTTCTTACACTGAAACAACTACATTGACTAATGTTCTAGTACATCCATTCCAAACAAACTCAAATAGTCGATTATTGCAGTTGTTTAAACTAGAACAGTAACGTTTTCTCAATTCTCCAGAGCAGAAGTAACGTCTTGATTGTATTATAGGGCTTTTCTTTTCGTAGGAATGCTCTGACAACAGAGACACATCACAAAGCTTGCGTTAGCGTATGCATTACTAATGTGTTTACACAGTCAAGCACGCTGGGAAGCCTTGAGCTAGTCGTGGACAGCAGACTACTGGACTTTGAGAGCGTACTTGCTTGCACACCTTTCTTTCAACACTTGACGGCTCGGATGGTGTTGTGTTGGCGGTCGAGAGTGTTTGATCAGGGTGAAGAGGTCAAGGTGAGAAAAAGCCCAAGCCAAATAAAACCCCCTCAGAAGTTCAAACCAACCAGTGACCCTAAACAACTCTACCTCAAAGAAAGAAACTGAAAGATGTATAAAAAATGGATTGTGGTGCAGGTTCATACAGAATAACACACACACACACACAGTGACCCCTGCAACACTCCTTCCTGTGTTTGGTAATGCTAAATGGTACCAGGAACTCATGTGGTTCCCGAATTCACAGGCTTGCTTTAGGGAATCCATCACCGTAAGAACGAGTGCGCAGGTTAGGTTTCCTTTTAATGAAACTGATGAACAACTAATCAAAACTCAACAGTGGAGGAACCAGGGCAAGCGGAATCAAGGGGACCGAAGGGATCGGAGAAACTCGGTGCGAGACTACAGTGATTTTGCAGCTGCCTTCTATCTCCAAACCCAGAGGCCCTTTACTAAGACGGGTCCAAATCAAGGACAGTAAGATGCATTATCTTGACAAAAGGGTCAAAGTGTTCAATGACTCTATTTAACCCTGTAAAGCCAAGTCAGAAAATTAACAGTTTACCAAACCTTTAGACAGTAAGAGTATTATATATATATACGTGTTGAGTAGCAAGCTTTTTATGGTTCATATAGTGTGATATGCGAGAATATGGAGCGCAAACTTGAGAAGAAAAAAATTGTTCAGAGATTGAAACTGAGCAAAAATATGCAAATTGTTGCAGTTTATGACATTTATATGACCACAAATAAGATTGATTTCTTATAACTTGTAATATAAATCAATGAGATCTTTATAATTGTATAGCAGACTACTTAAAATGCATTCGTCACTCTATATCTCCGATGATATGCATTAGTAAGATGACATTTAAATGTTTAGTTTTCTGATCAAAGTACTGTAGTTTTTATTGGCAAACATATGTAATTCAATGATGAATGAGAAAAGCAAACATTCCTCAAAAGCCTGTTACATATTTTTTGCTATACATTTCAACACACACAAATTGTAAATAATCAAGTTGCTTCAGTCCAGTTCAGTGAGTGTCCATTATGCAATATTACTAATAGTATAAAGTTATTCTTACATTTACTTTATAAAGATCAGTACAGCAAAAAGACACGAGAACCACAACCTAAAATGGGACATTATTATAATTATAATTTTGATAAAAAGTATAAACTATCAGTCAGACGACAGAAGCCATGTAGATTGAGTGCATCAAGTTTTTAGCAAGTTTGATTATGTTTATAATTCAGGGGCCTTTGAAATTTGCGTATCAATTACGATACAATAGGCTTTAAAGGGTTTTAAAAACCAACCCGATCCTAATTTTGTACGAATTTTACGTGGTGGCTAATTCGTAACAATTCGTACGACCTCACTCATCAATTTTTGCTAAATCGTAAAAATTTCACGAGTTGGCCAATTCGTACGAATGACCTACCCCTGATCCCGCCCCTAAACCTACCAATCACATTGGTTTAGACAAATCGTACAAGTGAGGTCGTATGAATTAGTACGAATTAGACACTTTTTAGTCACTCGACGAATTGGTCGTGAGATAGCGTTGTTGGTGCATTGTTGCTCATAAAGGCATCATATAGGTAGTTTTGAAGATTTGCAGGTGTATGCATGATGAGTTTGGTGCTTTTGTCATGTGAAAACGCTTTCCCACATTCTGCTAGGTTCAGTTGTGCATGTGTCTGTGCACCAGGGCTGGCCCTCGTCTCTCCTCTGCAAGTCTGCTAATGATTGGGGCCGGATTAATCATTGGCCTGCTGTGGACCCCACCGCTGACTGACTCCTTGTCTTCTGCCCTGTGTCTTATCAAAGCTGAGCCTGGAATGTGCCGTCTCGACATCCCCACCCCTCGCTCACGGCCAACTCAACACACAAACCAGCACCAGTGACTCGAGCAGGACAGAAGCTCACCTCAATCAACCCATTTTAATGCATTGATTTTCTCATGCATTTAAAGGGATACTCCACTTTTTTTACCACTCCCCCAGAGTTAAACAGTTGGGTTTTACCATTTTTGAATCCATTCAGCTGATTTTTTGGATATTTAGAAGAATATCAGATACCAGACAGTTTCTGGTCTCATTGACTTCCATAGTATTTTTTTTACCTACTATGGAATTCAATGAGACCAGAAACTGTCCGTTTAATGATATTCTTCTAAATATCCGAAAATTGGCCGAATGGATTTGAAAACGGTAAAACCCAACTGTTTAACTCTGGGGGAGTGGTAAAATGAGCCTATTTCCAAAAAAAGTGGAGTATAAGTCCAGTCACCCGTTCAAAATGGAGAAAGCCTCTGCGATATTGTCATGAGAGCTGCCTTGATGACATACCAAAGCAAAGCTAACAAATATGTCAGAAGAACTCGTTTGTGAAACGTAAACGCGTTCCCAAGTAAAACATATATAAAGAGATCGTTAAACATGCGTATCACAGGACTTTTTTTAGAATCTAAATGAGAAGCGAGTCAAAAAGCGAAAATTCTTTCAGATAAATGGCTTTTCAAACCAGTTGACCCATCAATCCAACTATTAACAGATTTTTTTGGGTGTATGTAAATGTAGCTGTTTTTAAAACCACAATGAAATCTAAATATTTCAAAATATATTGTAACATCAAGGATGATTGGCAAGCTGGCACTCATTTTAGACAACACTAAACAACGGTGACATTTATAACTACAATCTACTATAAACACTCTCCGAAACCACTTTCTCAGTCCATCAAACTCAGTCTGATTTGACCTCAGCCACAAAAGCATGCTGGGTAAATAATATATAATCGGTTATACACTTCTCCTCTTCAACAGTTTTTCCTTCAACAATCAAAAGTTCTCATTGTTGGAGGAAGTCAGGTCTTAAGTTTTTGAGTCGAGTCTCAAGATTGAGTTCTTCCTTTGCAGACAGCACACCAATCCCGTCAACCCTCATCCTTTAGATTATATGAACATCTAAACTTGTGAACTCTTGTTTTTCTTCACCCTGGAGGCCTAAAATCTCTCATCCGTCTCACAACCAGCCTGTGTTACCTTTAACCAACATCACAGCAACCTGGGAGGGAAGCAGGATTAGCCATGAATGATCACTAACACAACAAGCAACATCAGGAGGCTGCCGGAGGAGAGAAAACACACACACAAACAGAGTCACACAAAAGTGCACGAGGACACAAACACACACTCTGATTGACAGATCACTACAGGAGGGAAATTCCCACACCCTGTGCAATTTGTAGAAGGGCCAGAATGAGTATGTGCTTATACACACACATAAACACTCAAAGCCGTTCAGAACACTCACACAGAGAATGAATTGTGCCTTTTTATAGTATTTATTTGCATACACAATCAGCATTGTTTTAACACATGAATTATGCAAATGAGGCAATGGCGCAAACACAATGCGGATGCAACAATCCTTGTACAGCATAAATGACAAAAGTTCAGCCGTATGTGTTATATGATGCTAGTGTATTCCGAACATTTTTTTTTACGTTCACTGAGGCTGCATTTATTTGATCATAAGTACAATAAAAACAGAAAAATTGTGAAATATTATTGCAATTCGAAAACATATTTTATATATATTTTTAAAATATAATTTACTCCGAATGTAATGTAATGTCCGAATGTAAGTAATGTAAGTTTCTGTCAGAAATCATTCAATGTCAATTATTATCAATGTTGAAAACAGCTGTGCTGCTTCATATTTTATAAACCTCATTTTATGAAATTCATATTTTACTACCTTGCAAAAGTTTGGGGTGATTAAGATTTTAAAATAATATACAAAATAATTAAATACAATAATAATTTTATTCAGCAATCATAAGTGACAGTAAAGATATTTATAATATTACAAAAAAAGCAGCAGAGGTGTTTTCAAAATTAATAATAATAATTCAATTTAAAAAAATCTTGAGCATCAAAAAATAGTTATGATTCTAAATTCAGCTTTTCATGAAATATTACATTAGAAAACACATTTTAAATTGTACTATTTGACAATATTGCTGTTTTCTTTCAAAAACATTAAAAAGTCATAATTATTTCGAACTTAAATATAAAAATAAATCTAAATTTCACATTTGACAGGGATAAAAGTTCAGCAGGACTTATTTTACATATTAATCATCATGTAATGAATTAAATAAAAAGTTAAATAAATGTTGACTTTTATGAATAAAATTAAACTATATAAAATAAATAATGATTTTTAATTTCAAGAAGAATTTAAATGCACATACTATAGGTGCACATTTTGGACCTAACTGGACAAAGTGTTAGTCACTATATCACGAATTTGCCCCTCCATAGGTCGTCATATAGAAACTTGCTATCTCTCTTTCTCTCCTTGTGTCTGTAGGAAACCAAGCTTGACTTAGCCTTCAAGTCTTGATTTGAATGGCATCCTATGAGGTGAGCCATTCACTTGCATTACAGTAAATCTCTTTTGGGTCTCCATTTGTCTTTCTATCCCTTTCGTCTTTTTAACTTTTTCTCTCATCCGTCACTACGGATGGACAGCTTGCTAATGAAGGAAGCTGAATGGAGTGCGGAGGCATTATCCTGAACTTCTCATCCATTCAGAACGGCTTCTGGTTTAATGGCTTAGGCCACACAATGGCAGATGTAAATAAAGATCAAATGAAAGAGGCCATGACACACTCGAATAGCCATGGAGAGATGCTATCTCCACAGGCTGATATTCAAAACCTCTCGGGAAGGCGATAAAGGACCTTTCCTTGTTGAAGAGTGTCTACCTTTTTGTTTTAAATGCTGGATTGGGTTACAGAGAAGACCGAACAGGTTATAGAGTTGACTGAGTGTGTGAGCTTGGAAGTTGAGAGAGCTCTGAGAGTGAAAACAGACTCTATAGTGTATAGGACAAACTCAAGCAGACTGACAGAAACATAGCAGACCACCCTTACAGTGGCTGCGGTTCATACTCTTGAAGTGCAGAAAAGGCTTTCAAAGTCATGCAAAGAATTCGGTGAGTTAATATAATTTACCAGAAAGTAACGCAATTAAATTGAGGAAAACTTCTCCACACAATTATTTTAGGTTCATACAACAAGACTAGAAAAATTTCGTTAAACAACAAATGGTCGCCTTCACTCTCAGAAAAAAAGGTACAAAAGCTGTCACTGGGGCTGTACCTTTTCAAAAGTACCTAGAGTGTGCATTTTGGTACCTTAATGGTACATAGCACCTAAAATGTACATAATAGCACCTATTAGTAGCTAAAATGGACAAAAGTTTTCCCTTTTGAAAAGGTACAGCCCCAGTGACAGCTTTTGTACCTTTTTTTCTGAGTGTTGTATCCAATGACTGTTAGCTAGCAATAGTGGGAGTCAACTTATTCGCTGATTGCGTACTTTTTTAATTTTGCGTACTTAGTAGGTACTACATTTGAATTTACTTTGTGACTGGGTTGTATGAATGTAATCCGGCCGTACTCCGCCATGTTGTAACTGTCGTACCGGTATCAGCTATGTTGCTTTACGTTATGTTGCTTTGCGCTGTTACACTACGTGAACTCACTCTGAGGACCACACAGAAGAAGATCAATAGTTGATTTTTTTTTTTTTTGTACACAAAAAGTATTCTCGTCGCTTGATAAACTTAAGGTTGAGCCACTGTAGTCATTTGGACTATTTTAACAATGTTTATACTAACTTGTTGGGCCGGCAGGTTTCAATTACAATGGAAGCCTATGAAGGAGTGAGACAGCTTTCAGATTTAACAACATGACATCATGACTTTTGCGTAAACGTTATCTCTACGCATTTTGAGCTATCCGCGTGTATGTCTACGCCATTAACGTCCGAGTGATTCCGCGTGTCTGTACTCGCCGTCAAATGTCTGCGCGAAACGAAGCAAAATGTAGATCTACATCTGGGGAACGATCTTTTTTTTTTCCTAGGATGGTAAGGGAACAGTCATAAATGCCATTAACCCCAGTGACGCTTAGGTTTAGGGACGGGGTTGAGGTAAGTCATATATTTATATATACAGTAATAACTTTAAGTCAACGGCGTTCATAAACTCGCTGAAAAGCGATTATGTGCCTTGATTAACACAGTCTCATCCCAAAAAGTCATATAACTGACGTTTTGGGACGTATTTTGACCATACGTCAATATCCGCCTTTTTAGGGCCCCCTTAAACGCCGGTAGATGGCGATCCCGGGCCGTCATACAACTGACGCTTTACCTTTAACGTCAGTTAGGTGACGGGTTAGGTTTAGGGTTAGGTTTAGGTATGGAGTAGAGTTAGGATCCCATAACCTCATCTACCGACGTTTAAGGGGGCCCTAAAAAGGCGAATATTGATGTATGGTCAAAAGACGTCCCAAAACGTCAGTTATATGACGTCTTGGGATGAGACCGGGTTGCCTTGATAACACGGCAAAAATGGAAATACGAATTGGCGTGTCATACACGCTACTTCATGAGATCAGTCTCGATTTAATACAAAATACCTTAATTTGTGTTTCAAAGGTGAATGAAAGTCTTACAAGGTTGGAACATAAGGGTGAGTAATTACTGACATAATTTTCATTTTTGGGTGAACTATCCCTTTAATAATGCCAAGCGAAAACAGGGTCAAAGCAGCACCTGATAGACCTCTGTAAGGTTTGATATAGAGTGAACAGTCAACATAACTTTACTCAAAAAAACACATAAAAACTCTTCATTTTAACATTTGCTTTCTTAATTCAGTCCCAGGCAAAGGATGCTGAGCACTAGAAATTTATTGTACAGTAGCCGTTAACAAGTTAACATTCATTTTACAACTTTAAGTGGATTGGACGTAAATTGCTGGGTTTTGTACAAGCCTAATTTAAATGAATGTCTTAACGATGATTTCTGACTTTGAACATGAAGCTGGACTTCAACAGGTCCTGTGGAGACAGATACTATTCAGGCACATTGTGCTGCTGGGGGTTTAATCTGTCCATCAGGGAATCACAAGGAAGCTTCACTTGAGCGCTGATAAAGATGCCTTAAGCAGATCCACACTAATCTCTGTCCTGTAAAAAACTCACATCACTCAAATGCTAGACGTGAAGGTAGAGTATAGCATTCTTGTGTTTTATAGTCTGGGGAAGTACCTACAGGTGTTGCTGTACAAATATCGTCCTACCACATGTTCTGAAATTATTAGAGCAGAGGTTTGCATGACAGCGCTTGGCCCTGGACCGGGAACAGTCAATTTCAGGATGAATCAGCTAAAAGAATAACAAACAATGAAATTCCGATCTTTATCATACATACTGCAGCATTTCACAATGCCTGTCAGGATCATCAAGGCGTCTTAGTAGTGAAATCTGGGATGGTATTTACAAATAAAGTCCTTCATCGGGAATTCGTATTATCTTATTCATATCATAGACATGCTTATTAAAATATGTTGAAAATGCCGAAAAAAATGTTTATATTATATATACAGTATAGCCTATCATTCCACAGAACTGAAAAAAAAAAAAATGTAATGAAATATTGACCAATTGTAAGACTGGCACTGTCCGTGCCAAATATCTTCTCATTGATATATAAAAATAAAATGCAATAAATAATTCCATAGACAAACTATTCAAATGTGAGATTTGAGCTAGTTAGGAATGAGAGTAAGCTTGTGTGGGGCATGCTGACAAACAGAAAAAAAGAAAAAAAAAACTAAAAACGTATCATGTAGGCTGTTTTCAGAAAGACTTCTGATTTCTGATGAACGCCTGCCTACTTCCCGATGCTTGATAGGGACTTTCCACTCTCAGACTCTCATTAATCAAAGCAAACTCATCAAAAAGATGAATGTCACATTTTAGTGATTCATTCCTGGTGGGGGAAAAAAAAAAAATGACGCCCTGCCCTGAAACACTGATTTCACTTTTTAGCAATTCAAAGTCAATTTGTAGGTGTTGCTTTGTCGTGTAGCCGCACTGAAAATCACCGCCAATGATTGATGACAAACCTGTGTTTTCTTTAGTCTATTAAAGGCTGCAGGTTTTCCTGCTCATAAGTTAAACAATAGCAAAGATGTTCAAGACAGGAGTGGTAGAACTGACAAGAAAAACATCTGGGAATATATTTAATTTCAATGGGAGATCAGAGGTTTAACAGAATTATTAATGAGTTGAATAACAATAGAAGCAGAAGGAGTTGTCGGTGTTTGATGGCTCTTTTCTTGGCACGGAAAAAGACGTTAAATCGCAACAACGGACTCGGGATATTGATGAGTTTTCATTATGATGCACATTCCAAAGCATTCATGCGCACACCGTTCGTTGCAGACTCACTGAAGCTCGGAGCGTGACTCAGGAATGATCTTCTCATTGTTGAGAAATCCGCTGGATGAAGCTGGAAAAGTTGTAGGGTGGATATCCATTTTCTGCCATTCTTTGGCTAGGGGTGTCAGTCTAACCATAACAATATAAAAGAGTATCACTTCACGGTGTCAGAGAAGTGTTGCAGATATGTCCTTCCTTCACTTAAGGAGTCTGTGGTTTGGGGCCAGATTCAATTTATGCCTTTGTCTCCTATCCCGGGTTAAGCTGTGTCATTTGTAACCAAGACATAACATGAAACTTTTGTTCCAAAGTGCTATTCGGTCCTCTCTCCTTCCCACTGAGTTCACAATTTAATAAAGTCTGGAATATATTCACGCACACTCCATAAACAAAACCGCGCCATTTCTCAGCTGCAGTCTGAGAGTCGTATCGCTCTGAACAATCTGTCTCTCTGTCTTGGCCTCACTCTTGCCTTTGGTGAAAAAAAGACACTTTCATCCACTTTTATTGTTAAGGAGACTAAATAAGTTCGATTCTGATGGGTTCGGATATCCTAGCGAGTCAAAATAAGGAAATGTTACGGGACAAAAAAAACATGGAGAATGAATCAGCTTTCATTGGATTAGGTTTGACCCCGTTGCTGTGGGTTTCAGTTAAAAAGTAGTAATTAACACATGAGAAGCGATTAAACGTACATTAACATTTCAGAAATCATGTATTTTAAAAATGCTGTTGAAGCATCGTCAAACATGGTTATTGGCTGCTTAAACATAAAATCGAATCATATTCCATAACAGATGGGGGCAGTATACCTCCAGAAAGTGAGTTGTGCCGCGACGGCGCGCACTCTCACGTCTTCAAACAACACAAGCGAGCGTTGTTTTGCTCTCTCTTTCTCGCGCATATTATTCAAATCATTTGACACGGTAGTAAAAGGTTGGAAGACCGCAGTTTCACATGGAGCATTTGGAGATTTTTAGAGATTAGAGATAGAGCCAGACCAATATTATCGGCCGATATTAGGCATTTTCCATAATATCGGTATCGGCAGTTATAAATGGCCGATAAATGAATATTTCAAAAATAAAATAAAAACGAACGAAACACGCTTCAATCATCTCTCCTTGGCCTGTTATATTGAAAATGTATGTTTTACAACTTGCAGTATGATGTTATCTATTGCTAAATTATGGCTCATCATAGACTAGCTAACCACAAAGCTAGCTAATGCCACTATCATCAGTGGAAGACCGCTAACGTTAACATTAATGAGCTTGGAAACCACAGTGAACTTTTTCTGCCTAAATAAAGTAATGATTACTGTATTTATAACTAGCATATCTCTAGTTACCGTCCCTGCATTGTAAAATGTAAGTTATACTTGCGAGGAGTGACATAGAGAAAAAGTATCAAACGTATCTTGTGCAGAAAAGTTAGCTTTTCTTTTACACCTGTGTGAAATCCAACAATATTTAATAAAAAAAATATATATATATCGGAATATCGGATTTTAAAGCACAAAAATATTTGTATCGGTATCGGCCTTCAAAATTCTTTATCGGTCGGGCTCTAATCAGAGACTCAATGAACAACATCTCAACACTAAATGATGAAGACCGTCTCATAGACGCCTGTCTCAAAAACAAGCTGGTGCATTTCGACGATATGGAAAAATAAAAGCCTGGGCTATTATTTTAATTTTACGGTATTTGTTTTGTTCATATTACACTTTTATTGTTAGTTTGAATTAATTTGACAGACAGCATTCGATGATGTTGATCAAGCTAGCGCCATTCAGAGCTGCCAAATCTCATGAATTCACTGTGAGACACACGAAACGTGTACTGCAGTTTGGCTGGTGGTTATGTTGCCTGCCTGCATACCGCCTCCCATGGCCGAAACTGGTATTACGACATCTGCTGGGCCGGGGCTAGTAATTTAGCATGCTAATTTAGGTTTATATCTAGGCAGCACTTTAACTTGTCAGTTTTTTAATGACATCATTGCACTTATTTCTTCTCATTCTTTTGATGCGTGTAGCTCATTTTTTTTGGATATTTTTACCTCCATTATTACATATGGCACCTTTAAACTGGGAAAATGAGAAAAACATATTCCCAATCACAACGCAACCAAATACAGAAACGTGCTGCAAATACTCACAACACAACCAAATAAAGAAACACACTGCAAATACTCACAACACGACCAAAAACACACTGCCAATACTCACAACACAAGCAAATAAAGAAACACACTGCAAATACTCACTACACAACCAAATAAACACACTGCAAATACTCGCAACACAACCAAATAAACACACTGCAAATTCTCGCAACACAACCAAATAAAGAAACACACTGCAAATTCTCGCAACACAACCAAATAAACACACTGCAAATACTCGCAACACAACCAAATAAACACACTGCAAATTCTCGCAACACAACCAAATAAACACACTGCAAATTCTCACAACACAACCAAATAAACAGACTGAAACTAATAACACAACCAAATACAGAAACACACTGAAAATACTCACAACCAAACCAAATATAGAAATGTGCTGCAAATACTCACAACTCAACCAAATAGCACAGATAACAACGGAAATGCTTCAAGGGGACTGCAGTGACAAACTTGCTTGGACATTATTGTTCAATGTCTACCGATCAGTGGTGTTGTTGATGATCTAAAATTTGATTTGAACATCCTGATAATAGGATTCCTTAGCCTTTTGGATATTATTAGCCAACATAATAACTGAATTAACAATTACAACAACGCAAAGTATTATAAATGTTTCCTTAAAAACAAACAAACCGAGTCAGGCATAAGCGACAGAAGGACAAACCCCCCAGAATGGGAAGTCCTTCTACAAAACAAAATCATTACATTAGGAAAATACATTTTCATACATCCACCAGTCAACATAAGAAAAAAAATATTGCTTACTTCTGATTGAGCGTCAAACTCTTAGTGGGGCATCAAACTCTTAACTCTTGGGGACTGCAGATGAAAAGTAGTATTTGTTTACTAATTATGGCATATTTACATGTTGTGTCTTACAACAATGTTCATTAATATGCATGGTCCTATCAAATAAACTATTAAACTTAAACTCTTAGTTTCCCAATCAGGACTATTGATTGTTTGAATTCATAAGGCATGCTTATTCCTCCATTACCAATCTGCTTCTTCTACTCTCTACTCTCAACAAGGAGAGTATTACTCCTTGTTGCCCCCTCAAGGTGTGTAGTACAATTACAACCCCAACCAACAACACACAACAACAAAAACATGTACACAGATTTGACTGTTACGGTATACAAATACAGAAAATATATACAGAAAAACTTGGTGGTACAGTCAGCAAGGTCAATGACACCACAAATATGCAATTTGAATGTTAACCTATGGTTTAGCAATGGAGAGTGTGAAACATCAGCAGGATTGATTGTTAACCCCGGCTAAATTATGAGCAGTGTGAAATGTGAAACAAGTTAACCGGACCAGGGTTAACTAACTAAGTGTGACAAGCCCTATTAAGAGCAATAGTAATAGTGAGGCTTGTCTAAACAATCCTTACCCAAAGATTGCAAATGATGTTTATGTAGTGTTTGTTGTTTGTGGTGGGAAATGGACACCGAGGTATAAAAACTAGGGCTGTGCAAAAATTAATTGTGATTAATCGCATCCAAAATAAAAGTCTGTGTTTACATAATATATTTGTGTGTGCTGTATATAATTATTTTGTATATATAAATACACACACATGCATGTATATATTTAAGAAAATGTGTTATTCATATATAAAATATTTATATTTATATAATATAGATTTTGTATTTATATTTATATAATATAGATTTTGTATTTATATATATATATATATATATATATACAGAATTTAAGCGCAAATAATTCTTAAATATATACATGCATGCATAGGTATTTATTTATACAAAATAATTATATACAGCACACACAAATATATTTTGTAAACACAGACTTTTATTTTGGATGCGATTAATCGCAATTAATTTTTGCACAGCCCTAATAAAAACCACTTCCCTTTTTCTCAAGCACACCGCAGCTAATACAATGTGGACCACTGCCAGCCCTGTCTTATAGAAGCAGTGACGTAATGTTTATACAATATAGGGTTATTTCACTTTACTGTCATGGTGCAACCTCACCTGTGATTATTCCATCCCTGAGGAATCTTCGCAGGTTGACTAGAAGGGCAGACAGTGACGGCTCTGTGACAGAAGAAGCTTTGCTGGGTATACGGCCCAAACAAACAGGTTTGCACAAAGCACTGTGCTGGCTCCCATTCAAGAACTGGGAAATTTCAGTGCACACGGATGGGTGGTGGGACGAAAGCGTTTGGCTTGCGCTAGATGTGTGGTCATCTTAAATGCCTCAGGAGAGAGACCCTGTGAGAAAATGTCTCTCCTTTAAGAGAGACCAGCTGCTCAAACATCCCATACCTACAGAACCTGTGATTTATACAATTAAATACAGGGAAGCATATATCATCAAATTAGTTTCTATTCATTCTTCTCATGAATTTTACACTGGTCAGTAGCATATGAAAAACATGAAGGTTGAACTATATGAAATGGCACGACCTGTTTTACTGTAATACATTTTTAGAGGAAAATAGGATAATTAATGAGAACCAATAAATGGTGTAATTTAACACTATCCATCCATCGGGACTCGAGTGCATGATAAAAAGTGGGCTTTGAGAAAAGAGGTCTGTTGCATTCTCTGAAAAAGAAAAGCTGTTCAAATGCAGAGCAAGTAACTCCAATATGAAGGAAGATTAAAGCATTTTTGAAAAAAATGGACAGATATGCGTACATATTTTTTAAATGAAGTAATGCAATTTTAACTGAAATACAAAACTGAATAAAATAAAATACCAAGGCAATTCCACACTGTAAAAAAGCATATGCTTTATAAAGCAATATTAGAATTGAGTATAATCAAATTATTCCTTAAAAGTTAACCATTTAAAATGAGTCAAATTTACACAAAGAAATAAACAAAAATATCTGAATAAAGATTAAATAAGAACTCATTATTTTATATTGCCGATATTGAAGACACTGAAGGAGAAAACCGTAATTTTAAAACCATAATGGTGACTTAAATGTATGTTTTTTTGCCTGTTGTTGTAAGTTTTACTCATTTTAAATGGTTAAGGAATTAATTTGATTAATTATTACTCAAATCTAATTTGTTAAATTTACTGAATAATATTGCTTTTTTGATTAGATAAAGTGCAGCTTTACCAGGACAGTGCATGTATTTTCTATTTCTATTCCTATTGTTTTTTAAGAACAAATAATACTGCGATGCAATTTACAGCAAGAATCTTTATAGCGGTTATTGGTGTTGAGGCACACAGCAGATTTTATTTTATTGTAAAACATACAGGCCCCGAAATGTCAATAGGGTCAATTCATTTGCACACTGAATTGAAAATGAAAATAAATCCTGCAATAGACATAAAACATGGTGCTCAGACCAAATGACTAATAATAGAAATAGTGATGGCAACACTGTAGTTATTTGTTGACATATCTCTGGCGTGCTGATGCGTATGTGAGAGAGACAGGGAGGGAAAGAGGCAGACAGATAGACAGGTCAGAGGTTAAACGTTGCTCAGTCATGTTCCCTCCCAGCCCATTTTGGCTTCGCTACACGCCAAGTCAAAGGCTCATGCTTTCAGTAATGTCACGGTTCAAGGCGGAGTTCAGCCCGGCTCGACTCACTCAAATACACCTTTGTTTAAAGCGCGCAGCCCTTTAATCTGTGAAGAGAATATTTCAGGCAGCGATTTCAGATGGAATCATTGGCCGTCAGGTAAACTCCAAAATACCCAAATGTTTTGACAGATTCCAAGGTTACTGGAGTATTTTGATGGAAGCTGGAACAAAATATTTTGATAAGGAGGCCTGAAAGATGAAATTAATGGCACATTGTAGAAGCCCCGTCTTGATCTCAGGCATTATGTGAGCATGTGTAAAAAGATAAGGCTTAGAGCTGGTAATGTACCGCTGGCTTTTAACAGCCCAACGAACGGTTTTGGCCACGGCATGTCGAGTGCGGTCGAAAACGAAGAGCTTTGATTTTCGAAAACGTAGGGATGAGAGTGTCCATAAGTGTCTCGGGGAGCTGTAAACAAAGCCACGCATTCAACAGGACTAATCTCCTACTATACAACATCAGCTTACGCGTGATCTCCTTCTGGCACTGCAAACTTACTCATCTGGGTGAAATTGAAGGGATTTCATCGAACATCTCTGCGTCATCCGGTGTGTTTACATACATGTTTATAAGACAAAGCTACTCCGATGACAGGCTGCTGAAAGTTTGGGTGTTCACAAATTCCACACTAACTTCCTGTAATTATATTCAAACCCAAGTAAATCGCAGCAACATCAGACGGTTGCTCCAGATTTAGATGCATTATAGGATGTTTCAGTACTTACTCTTGTGTGATTCAGCCATGCCTGTCAGGCACGTTTTGGTTGCTTCACTGTAGATTCTTCCTCTTTGTTCATCTTTCTTGCACAAGCTGAAAAATATGAGTTGTTGAGTCATAAAGCCAGTGATTACATGCTTACTGAGCGAGGAGTAAGATATCAACAATCCTTTGATTTTTTTTAATGCCTGATAATTATCTGTAAATAATTCCAGATTAGTTCAATTTTTCAAATACAGAATTTGATATTTACTGTGCAAGCAAGTAAAACAAATAAAATGCTCAGCTGCATAAATGTATTTCTGAGAATCGCTGCTGAAAGTGGATTGGAACGAGCAGCACAACACATTTGTAGCCAATCAGCAGTAGGGGGCGTGTCCACTTGTTATGGGATGCGCATGTCACGCAGGCAGCAAGCTCTAATCTGTTAACGTGGAAGCCGAAATAAAAACGGACACGCCACCCAGCTGAGACGCTTACGTCACGGTAACACAGTCTCATCCCAAGAAGTCATATAACTGACGTCCTAGGACGTCTTTTGACCATACGTCAATATCCGCCTTTTTAGGGCCCCCTTAAACGTCGGTAGATGACGATCCCGGGCCGTCACACAACTGACGCTTTACCTTTAACGTCAGTTAGGTGACGAGGTAGGTTTAGGTCTGGGGTAGAGTTAGGATCCGATAACGTCATCTACCGACGTTTAAAGGGTTAGTTCACCCAAAAATGAAAATTAAGTCATTAATTACTCACCCCCATGCTGTACCAACCCCGTAAGACCTTTGTTCGTCTTCGGAACACAAATGAAGATATTTTTGATTAAATTTGAGAGCTGTATAACTACCACATTGGCTCCTAAGGGACTGCCTCTTGACGGCCCAGAAAGTCAATGAAGAAAATGTTTAAATATCCCAAGTGACTACCGTGGCTCAACTATATGTTTATCAAGCGACGAGAATACTTTTTGTGCGAAAAAACAAACAAAAATAACGAGTTTATTCGACTATTTCTTTTCTTACTTGTAGGCCAGAAACGAGACTTCCTTAGATTTTCACGACGCATGCGCGAGAATTGCGATCTGCTTACACCAGCTTACACTACTTCAGATCGCAATTCTCGCGCATGCGTCGTGGAAATCTAAGGAAGTCTCGTTCTGGCCTACAAGGAAGAAAAGAAATAGTCGAATAAACTCGTTATTTTTGTTTGTTTTTTCGCACAAAAAGTATTCGCGTCGCTTGATAAACATATAGTTGAGCCACGGTAGTCACTTGGGATATTTAAACATTTTCTTCATTGACTTTCTGGGCCGTCAAGAGGCAGTCCCTTAGGAGCCAATGTGGTAGTTATACAGCTCTCAAATTTAATCAAAAATATCTTCATTTGTGTTCTGAAGACGAACGAAGGTCTTACGGGGTTGGTACAGCATGGGGGTGAGTAATTAATGACTTAATTTTCATTTTTGGGTGAACTAACCCTTTAAGGGGCCCTAAAAAGGCTGATATTGACGTATGGTCAAAAGACGTCCCGAGACGTCAGTTATATGACGTCTTGGGATGAGACTGCGCTGGTCACGCAGCCAGTGTGTCTCGTCTCCGGCCTACAGCGAACGCGGCGCAATTTGTCCGAGCTTGAACGTCTCACACAATCAGAGCATAAAAGTACGGGATGTTTTACGGGAAAAAAGCTAAAATACGTGAGAAACCCGGAAAAAAACCGGGAGGGTTGATTGACAGCTAGGGTTTGTGCATTTTGGGGTGGAGAAATGAAGGGAGGGGTGTGTGTGAAACAGTGTTTCTCAGAAATCGCTTACTACACCTTTAATCTCAATTAAACATGCAATCAATTGACAGTCCTTTTTATTTCTAATTGCCATAAGTCTTTGAGTAAGAAAGCCAGTGATTGCATGCTATTGAGGAGAAAGATGTCTAAATGAATTAAAGAAATGAAGAAAATGCAATATTGTCCACCATGTTTCTTCTCGTTGTTGGGGTGAAAGTTGATTACATGGCATGACACTCCTTCATATATAGTAAAATGGCAGGACAAGTTACCTGGATATACATTCTTCTGTCTTTAAATCTTCAAATTGTAATTAATCAAACATTTGTATGTACATGATTGTCAGGCCAATGACTTTATTTTAGAAATTTACAAAGAAATGTACATTCCAGCAGTAGATTTTCTTCACGCATAACTCCCTGTCTTACACCACCTCCAAAACTGACCTTACGAAAGACTTGGGATCCAAACATATCTCATGACTGTTGCACACATAAAGTCTGCACATTTAAGAATTCAGTAAGCTGCTCACTTGAAGCCATTTCACTGTTTCTACAAGAGCTTAAGTCATGATAAGAACAAAATAACGCGGAGAAAGACATGCCTGTTCAAAAAAAACGTAGCGAGGCAGCATTTTTAAGGCATCATTTATTGTACCAAATCAACCATTTAATTTATGAGGTTCCTTAAAAGGCAGCTGCTGCTCACTAGGTATTTGGATTAGAGCAATAGAGTGTCACAGAGTTCATCTAGAGGGTAAACAGGTTTTTGTTTATTGGTGTGCATAGGTTACACATTGAGCTTAGACGTTGGTTACGCTCGTCCTCAGAACCAATCTCTTAAATGGTGAACATTTTGGAGAGCTTTACCTTCTGAGTGATGAGAAAATCTTCACCCTTCAAAGAGTGCAGCAAGTTTTGCGTGTCTAGTGTAAACACTGTCTGATTCTAATCTAAGATTACAAGAAAAATGGCTCTCTAAAAGCAACATAAAATCTCCAGTAAAAAATAGTTTCCAGCCCAAATCAAAGGCTCCCGGGATGCACAATTCATCCTTAAACTGCGATTCCAACGACTGTTTTGTTGGTCAGTAGTCTATTAGGGTTGTCAAATAATATATATAAATATTAATTATGCCTTTAAAGCAGATAATAATTTGTCAAGATTTGAAATGAGCTTCATTTTGAAAAATATTTAATGTTTATTGTGCCGAATGTATAAAAAGCCCTGTTGCATATTAATCTCCATTAAAAATGTTATCTATTTCCACTCGCAATATTTATGATTTTGACTTGCCATGAGATGCAAAAAACCTTGTTTCATAAGCTATCAGATAGCAAACTGCTTACATAACAGCAGGCTGTTGTTTCATTCTTGAGATCACAAAGCAGCACAAGAGTTTAAGAGGGAGAAAGAGCAAGAAAGAAAGATGCAGAGAGAACCCATTAGCATAAATTTGATTGCGTCCCTTTGATCTGCACTAAACACTCATGTCTATAAAGGAGGAAAGACATTTCTCATACTCTTTAGTGGTGACTAAGTAGTTAGGTAGTTGCCCTCTGGAGCGTACTGTACTGTACAACTGGATGAGCAATGCTCTGTGGCGGGGTTTAAAGGTGCATTGCGCAACTTTTCATGTTAAAAATAGGCGTTTTCTAACCCATACATGCTTAAACAATCGCCTGATGGGCTGAATGAGCCCTTCTTTGATCACTGCGATCGCCTCTATAATCCTGTACAGTGAAATATATAAGAGGGATTCGGGCTCGAATCGGAGACTGGGCGTGACGTCATGCGCGTTCACGCTCGCCTGGCTATGTCTGGCAGGTTCGTGTAGCTATTCGCCGCCGTTCTCCGTATCAGAGAAGACAACTCGAGCGACACAACTCTAGTCAGCTTTCCACAAAAGTAGACGATGGATTCAAAGGGGCTGTTTACACCTGGTCACTTCATGTGTTTTCTGTGATCGGATAGCTATTCGATCGTGAAAAGACAAGGGTGTAAATGCCCTCCGAAACGCATTCGAGACGGATTTGAATCCGATCGCTCTTGAGGACGTGGTCTGGGCCGCATTCCAGACGAAACTGGACAAGTGTAAATGCATCTGGCTGTTGAAACCAAGCTATAGGTTATGTCATGTTATTTTAGTCATATATGACGACGCGCATCACCTCAGATGAGCATGAGCCCCTTCATCAAGTCAGCGCCGAAATCTATCGCAAATCAAAGTGAAAGTAAGTCGCAGACGCTTAACACTACCATCTTCATTAAAAGTAAAGAAATGAACTGATCTTACCAGGCCTGTTGCCGATCTCTTATTGCCGTCTTTGCTGATTTCGAAATTAGCCGATGATAAATAAAATCCAGCTCATATCTGTTGCTTTCGGTGACGTGCACTTCATTTAATCTGTATATGGCACGGAAAGAGACCGGCTTGTAGTTCATTACAAACCCCAACGCAAACTCCACGTGAGACAGAAAATAAAACTTCAGTCTGTCCAGTGCCAGGCGTCGGAATAAGACGAGAGTCGACATCGGGAAGCTTTCAACAAACGGAGAGATCTCCGGTCGGCTCTAGGGCTCAAACGGGTCCTATACAAAGTGATAACTAAACGTGTTTCCATAATAATTCAATCATAAGTGGATACAGTAAGCACATGGAGATCGATGGAAACAAAAACCGAAGTTTTCTACTATCCCCGTTTCCCCCTCTCACACACATAAGTGTGTAATTTACTCGAATGCCTTTCCTTTCATATATTTTAAATGACTTGCAGATTTATTACTGGATTACCTCATTATGACTGTAACAAAAGATGTGTGCCGCACAGTGTGCTCCCTAGGTTATAAACAGCTCGTGCAAACGTGTGCGTATGTGTGTGTGTGTGTGTGTTCCTCCATGAACGCGCACAGCTCTGGTTGCAGTTTCGCTTGTCGCCAGAGGGGGCGTAGTTCTGCAAAAACTCAGAGACTTGCGTTTAGCTCCTTTAAGGGATCGGGTTTACATAACCATTCCTGGAGTGTCCCTCCAATACTAGGTGGATACTTGATCTAATTGGTCATGCAGTTTGTTTTCAAGCTGTAGTTCATTTTAGACAGCTATGCCTGCTAATAGCCTGAATTTCAACTGGTTTGATGCTGTTTACCACCCTTGCAAAATAAAGGTTCCAAAAAGGGGGTCCACTGCACAGTGATGCCATTCAAGAACCACTTTTAATTCCCCAGAGAACCTTTTCTTTAAAGATCCATTTTATAGTTTGAAGAACATTTAAACAATCTGAAGAACCCTTCTTAGAAGAAAATGTTCCGTATGGAACCTTAAAAGGTTCTATCAGCACTATATGTATTTGGAACCCCTAAAACGTTCAATACAGAATCCCTTTTCAAGGGTTTAATAATAAGAATCTTTTGGGTTCTTTATAACCAAGAAAAAGGTTCTATGGAAGCTTTTGGGTTCCTTCATTATCATTTGTTTTGTCCTTTCCGGATTAAATATTTCATATTATTGACAAACATCAAGATAATGCATGAATGCATGTGAATGATCACAAAATTCAAGATATGAGGGTTAGAAAATGTATATATTTATATCATTTTCTGTAGTTAATCAATATCACAAATGAAGAGTGGCATCTAAGTTTTTCCTCCTCCAAAAACAGCATGATTAAAATGTGATATTAAGTTACTACAACAGTTTAATAAACAATAATTGAATTACAACTACAAAATGTTGCAGAATAATGTAATATATGAATAAATAATAGCCTATAAAGAACCTTTGTGCCAAAAGGGTTCTTTCTTGTCATTATAGAACCCAGTGTTGTAGTACTCGAGACTCGGACTCGGTCCCGAGACCATATTTTAATGGTCTTGGTCTTGTCATGGACTCGTGTCCATTTGGACTCGGAATTGACTCGTACTCGAACATTTTTTTTTTTAGGACTCGGACTTATTCCCGAGTCCACTCGAGTTCAATTAAAAATATTTTTCATGATTATTAATGTATGTTAATAAAATATTTCTTTAAATTGATTGACACACCCAGTGATGGGTGATTTTCTAGTGCGCAACTGTGCATGACAAATTGTAATAAAATTACTTTTAACACCACCTTCTATGTGGCCTTTTTACCCTAAACTGATCATATTTTTTAAACTCTAAGTAAATTCAGTAAAAAAAAAAAAAAGGATTTCTCTAAGTAAATAAAAGTAAATTAGGTAATCAACCCCTTACTGGTCTCGGACTCGACTCGGACTCGACCGTCTCTGGTCTCGGACTCGACTTGGACTCGACTCTCTATGGACTCGGTCTTGACTCGGACTCGACTCTCTCTGGTCTCAGTGTCGACTCGGACTCGAGTGAGGTGGTCTCGACTACAACACTGATAGAACCCTTTTTAGCATTAAGGTTCTTTGGAGTTGAGTAAAGAACCCACTTTTAGAAAAAAAGGGTTCATTGGGGTTCTTCATGGGAGGCTAATGAAGAACCCTTTATTATTATTTTTTACAAGTGAGCAGAACATCTGGTAGAAAAAGCAAAGTTTAAAGTAAAACAAGTTTTGCTAGTAGATAGTTAACAAGCCTGGTGAGGACAGCAAAAAATAAATCAAGGAGTGAAAATTCAGCATCTCATATTTTCCCTCAGAACAATGACTGATTTACAGTAAATTCTAGGGAACAGATATATAATATGAGGAACACACCCTTTTGTTTTGCTTTACACCCTTTACGGTGCTATGCGACTCCCTATGTACAATCTGCGTGTTTGTGAGCGTGTACAATGTCACTGTCAGTGGAAGAAGCCCTCTGAAACACCTCAAACCAAATGCTCCTGCAGTCTCATCGGTGGGAGTGCACCAGCTGATAGAATTATGATGTCACAATCAGATAACGCAGACATCATAGTACGATGATGTCATATCTTACACACAGATAGTAGTTAGGAGGGGTTCATCATGACTAACTGAGTGTGATGTGATCGTTCTGTTACTACTCCGGGGATTTTTACACAGAAAAAAATATTTACAATATTTGCATGCTATTAATACTCCTGGAGATAGTTATAACAGAACAGAAATCAGTCATATTAAAACTAGAAAAAAATATCTCTCTTTGAAAGATTCTGTTATGTAACAAGTACATTCTGGCATAATTGACAGAATAAAGTGCCAATAAGAACAGTGTAAATGTAATATTTGTAGGAGTCATATATGCTGGTTAATTTGTCATTTTTAATACATTTTGTTCCCAGAATAAATACATAATAAAATGAATAAAAACCAATAAGAACGTTTTAAATTATTATGAAATCAAACTGTCTTGATAAACATTGCTGATTCTGTTCTTTACAGTTCCACCACAAAACATTTGAACAATCTTTCATGAAAATATAATAACTTCACTGTAAAAAAGTATTTTCATGATTTGTAATCACAACATTTTTTTCTGTTGTCAAATCAACTTAAATAATTTGTGTTGTTCAGATAACATAATATTTTGAGTTTCTGATGATTAAATCAATCTCCTTCATTGTATTAACATTGTATTAAGGCGACAAGATTTTACATTTTTAAGTTAAACCAACAATATTTTTTTACAGTGTTGAAACCTGAAACTATGAAACAACTTTTTTTTTTTAGAAAATGCAGGCACTCTTATTTTTTTCAACAATAATATAGAGAATACTTTTTAAATTCTCAATAGGTAAAATCAAGTCCTGGGCTTTAGTGTGTGTTGAATATCCTGCTATACTTAGAAACATCACAGGAAGTAAATTTGTAAAGAACAATGATTTCAAACAGGCTTCACAGCACAACACAACAGAGATAAAAACCAAGAGATAAACACTGATTAAATGTCTATTAAGAAAAGAAACCGCTTAATCAAAGTGCATTTTGAAAGTTCGAGTTAAAACAATGCTCATGTCCTCAGAGGATCCGATTTCCTGCTGGGATCCGATCAATGTGCTCACTGTGAAAACGTTACTTTCAGCAGAACAGCCTCCAGCTTTCTAATCTTGACACTTGGGCTTTTCGATTACTCAAGTTGAAAAGGCTAAGGAGTTGTCATACTGCTACTGCAGGCCTGGTGCTAATATCAGTAGCTATCTGCTGTCCGGCCCTCCCTGTCCACTGGTCCAGCCCTGTTCTCAGCTCATAACACTTCACTGCAGGCTTCTGATTGATGGCTGGGAAAAAGCGGTAATGTAGCGGGGCAGGAATGCCATTACTGCACGATTCACACACCCCTACGAGATTCCAATCCGCCGGTGAGACGGAGCATCAGAGCCGGAGCGAGAAAACGCCTGGAATTTACATTAATTCATGTTTAAAAGCAGAGGGAGGAGAGGCAGATGCACTGCCGATTGAGGGCCATCTTCACTCTTTCTAAACTCTTTTTATTCCGTGTCACTCTTCGTTCGCTGTGAAAGCCAGTCAGGGGGTAGCCTGGTATGCCAGACATACATCAAGATGTTAGGTCTGGGAACTCATCATTGATAGGGCTAAATCCGAGGGGCGAAATAAACGGTTGTCTTTCAAATTCTATCTGCACGCAATTGGATAGAGCTACAACCAATCAGAGCAATGAAGAGGGTGACGGCTGAGTCCCATGCATTTTCAACCCGGTCTCATCCCAAGACGTCATATAACTGACGTTTTGGGACGTCTTTTGACCATACGTCAATATTCGCCTTTTTAGGGCCCCCTTAAACGTCGGTAGATGAGGTTATGGGATCCTAACTCTACCCCATACCTAAACTTAACCCTAAACCTAACCCGTCACCTAACTGACGTTAAAGGTAAAGCGTCAGTTGTATGACGGCCCGGGATCGCCATCTACCGACGTTTAAGGGGGCCCTAAAAAGGCGGATATTGACGGTCAAAAGACGTCCCAAGACGTCAATTATATGACTTTTTGGGATGAGACTGTGTTAGCATTTTCCCACCAGCGGAGCAAGTTGATATATTAAACTTTTAACGTATCCAGTCGGCAAAACTCCGAACACATCTTTTTTTTTTTTTTTTTTTTTTACACGACTCAAGTGCTGTTCTTTGTTCTGGTTTCGAAGAAAAGCTTAAAGGTGAACTTCGGCGCAAAATGAACCTTTGGTCTAATAAACTTTGGTACCTAGTCAACCGTTCTCCGAGGTTTGTTTTCATGATAATCGAATGTAAAGTTATTACTAATTTTTATTTTTATAGTTATTATTAATATTAAAGTTATTAGTTATTTATCTCTAAAAACTGTTTAGTGTATAACGCTAGTATATGGGGGTATTTAATAAGTAAAAAGAAATCACTAGTTAATACTACTAACAAGGCACTATTTTGGAATACACAAAGTGTACTGTCTTCATAAAGTATCTTCTTATTAAACGGTCTGTACACTTAGAAAGTTCCCAATGCTTCGTTTTGCATGTAGGGAGGGACCCTCATTATGTTAATGTGTTAGTGTGGGGCTATTTTGAGGCTTGTTAGTAGGGTTGGGTATCGTTTGAATTTGAACGATTCTGATTCCGATTCCTTGTTTCGATTCCGGTTCCTAACGATTCTCGATTCCGATTCTTTTAAGAGGCAGGGTCAAAAAAGTTTAGCTAACCTTGCTAACCAACGGTCTTTCTGAAGGAAATACTCCTTTCTGAAGGAAATACTCCTTTTGTCACAAATTTGGCATTTTGGCGAGATTTCGTTATTTTTAGAAAAGTGAAGCCACACTTTGGACCGCCGACGTAAGGTACTCATGTTCGACTCGCGCGATCATGCCAACACTTCCGGTAGACGCTTCTTCGTTGGTGTTGTTCAGCGGTTTCTTCTTCCGCTCGGTGGACTGTGAATATCGAAACTAGGAATCGAAATTTTAACTTTTGAACGATTCCGGGAAAAACGAAAAGTTAGTCCCGATTCCAATCGATTCTCGATACCCAACCCTACTTGTTAGTGGTATTAACTAATTTCTTTTTACTTATTATATGCCCCCTTATACTAGCATTGTACACTAAACTATTTTTAGAGATACAACTCTTTACATTCGATTATCATGAAAACAAATCTCAGAAAACATTCGACAAGGTACTAATGTTTTATTAGGCCAAAGGTTCATTTTGCGCCGGAGTTCTCCTTTAAGTTCAAATCATCCAGAGTAGCAGTCAAAGCCGAATCGAAAGACAGCTGTTCGCCAGCAGCACCCATTCTTTGTTTTAAAGTAGCAGTGAACCGTCGCAACTCTTTTGTCATTATGTTAAGCCCCGCCCGCCGACTCTATACACGATGTGATTGGCCTGACCAGAGTTTGGTTTTTCCAGCTAAAACGTCTATGGAGAGTTGCTAGACCACACTGGCTGCGAAATAATTTTTGCTACCGTCTAGAGTCAGGGGGTTCACTAATCATGGATCCGGCAGGTTGGACAGACGTTAGGAACGTTAACATCCTGATGCAACAAAACTATTCATCTCATTAAAATCAAATAATCGATCTACACTGCAAGCTTATAGCATTTCCAAAGTGTACCAATAATTTGCATATGATTATTTAAAAAAAAATCCCATTAAAAAAATTCCCGCAATATTAATTGCGCTAGTCTCCATTTGTCGTGGAATTGTTGACCTGGGTTTGAGTTTGGGGATATTATCTCTTCTCTGTCAAATTATCTCTATCTAATAATAGAATTTAACTGAACTCATATAGACACACAGACATTGATCATTGATATCAATTGCAATTGTTTCAATATTGACTTTGAAAATCAATTATTGCAGAATTAACACCAGATTAAAAATAAACTTGACTAACCTACTATATAACCACAGTAAATTAACATGTTTAAATTGATAGCCTTATTGTATTCATGATATTTGGATATCAGACAGCATGAATCTTTTAAAGGAATGGGATTTACTAAAATTGGCCCTAAATCCATTTCCAAAGGTGTTGGGTCCGGCTTGTTCCTGCACAAATGAAGCGCTGGCATACTTTCTTATTGCTCTCTGACTCTTGTCTATCGATCTGACCCGGCTCACCTCTCGCTCTCCCTCGCTTCTCCTGTTGCCCTCAGAGATCCATTTGGAAGAACAGGGTAAACACTCACTATTCATAAATAAGCTTTTAAGGCCTTTCCCTCTCATAAACTTGATGAAACTTCACGGACCAATGGGCAACATTAGAGAAAGAAGGTTAAGTGTTGACCGCACTGTCTTCACCTGTGGGGACACACCACAGCCTGGGACCATTATAGATGATGTATACTGTTTACTCAGCTACTAAATAAGCCCCGTTCCTTCATGTATTAACTGAAATGCAGCTGAACGCTATTTAAAGAGAAAGAGAATCTCTTACAATATAATTAAAAGTCATCGAATCTGTGGATGTGAACCAATAACATATTACTGTAGCCAAGCTTGTGTTGCTATCCCACGACAGGAATGGAATTTGGTTGTAACTGAGCTTTGTTTGTATGGACACCGGTATGGTATTTTCAGTGTCTCTTAAAAGCCCCCATCAAACTTCCAGAACAGTGATTTATCAGCTAGAATCCAGCGATTCATTTTGCGGCTCACCTAAATCTCATATAGACCATTACTGTCAACGAGGTGAGATGTTTTGGCATTTGTTATTAGTTATGAGTGCTGAGTTTATTCCTAATGGTGAGTAACTGTGATGAATCAGTTTGAGAGCAGCTCCGTTGGGAGAAACTTTAACGACGATGGGTTTGGTGTTACTCGATCTCGACTACTTCTGTGGTCCTCACACCACTGGCCTATCAAAGTAGTTTCAAAAGAGTTTTTCCCCTCTAATACTATCAACTGCTAATTTTCTATGGAGGAATTCACTAAGAAATTTTAACATTTTAAAAGCTCACAGTGCAGCGCAATTTAAATGGATTGCGATTGGTTTGTGAATAAGACACATTCTTATGCACTTAAATAGCAGACATTTAGCATAAGGGGTGCTTCTATTTACGGTTCAAGTGTTTCGTATCGGTAAGATTTTTTTTTAACAAGAACTTATTTTATTTGCCAAGGATATCCGATAAAAGCTGTTCTTTTGAACTTTCTATTCATCAAAAAAAAAAAAAAAAAAAAAAATATATATATATATATATATATATATATATATATATATAAAATAAAATAAAAACAAATAAATAAATAAAGGTACGGTTTTTGATGTACTGGTTGAAACTCTCGTCACTTCCTGATAGCAATCAATAATAGAAGTGCTCTTAATATTAATAAAAAAACAAACAAACATATTTTCTGTGGAAGTCTCAAAGGACCAAAACATGTTTGTCCAATTATTGCATTCAGTCTGAATGTCCTGCCTGCCTGTCAACCTATAGATTTCCAAACATTATACATGCAACATGACATCATGACTTTTGCATAAACATACACGCCACTTTCAAGTCAAGAGGCGTGTTATCTATATGCATTTTGAGCTATCCACGTGCATGTATGTTTACGCCGTTAAATGTCCGCGTGATTCTGTGTGTATGTACACGCCATTAAATGTCAGAGCGAAACAAAGCAAAATGTAGATCTACGTCCGGGGAGCGATATTTTTTGTCCTAGGATGGGAGGGGAAGACTCGTATTAAATCGTATTAACCCCAGTGACGGGTAGGTTTAGGGACGGAGTTGGGGTAGCTCATATATTTATATATATTTATACAGCAATGTAACGTTAAGTCAACGGCGTTCATAAACACGCTGAAAATGGAAATACGAATTGGCGTGTCATACATACGCCATTTCATGAGATCAGTCTGATACATGACATCACACGCGTGTCGCAAGGAGGCGTGGAAGGAGACGTTCTGAAGGGAGGGGGGGATCATATGCTTCCAAAACTAGCTTACTAGAATCTCAGAAATTGCCTATCCTACCAGCAGCACAAATCTAAAGAAATTATTCTTGAGCAGCAAATCAGTATATTAGAAAGATTTCTGAAGGATCGTGTGACACTGAAGACTGAAGAGTAATGATGCTGAAAATTCAGCTTTGCTGTCCCAGGAATAAATCACAATTATTTTGAATAGTAATAGTATTTCACAAAATTAACCAACTGCTTTGAATGTATTTCTAATCAAATAAATGCAGCCCAAACTTTTGAACACTATAGTGTATGGTATGCTTTTGCATTTGACATTGTTATTTCAGGCTGTATATTGAAGTCGATCTGTTTGCAATGAAACTAATAACCATGCTTCAAAAATTCCCAGAATATTAATTGCACTAGTACCCATTAATTGTCTGGGAATTGTTGACCTGGGCTCGAGTTTGGGGATATTTCTCCATGGAAATGGTTCTGTCATAGCATGCACAGCTGAAATCGTAGAGTGTTTGTCCTCTCCCCTCCCAGCTCAATCTGACTCTGATTAACGCTGCGGCCCATGCCGGGGTGGGAACTGACCTTCGCAGTGATGTCATCACGACTGGAGCGCTCCAGGTTGACCATCACATACGAGGCGGAGTGCTGAGTCATTCGTTGCATGCCCGGAGTGGTGAGTTTTCCGTCAGGAATAGCGCGGAGCGCGGGTGTTTGTCTCCCAGCGCTGGCTGAGGTCATGACGGGATTGAGTGGAACGTGTGCTGTATCTTTGGCTGGCCGAGAGGCGTAGAGAGTCCACCCTCATTCTGATCCACTCGCTGCTGGGCCTCCACTTCGCCATGTGTTTGGGCTAACACACATACACACACCTCTCCCCTGGAGAAATCTATTTCACCATATATCCTTAAGACTGGCTGGGTTAAGCGATCACCACACACACACACACACACTGCTTCTTCTCGACAGAGTCTCACTTTTCATGCACTGGGACCTGTCTCTTACAATACACGGCCCACCCAGGAGTGCAGCCTACCCGTTTCATAATGCGTGCGTGTAACTGGGCAGGTGGGTGTGTATTTGCACAACTCATCTGTTTCTATAGGTGAATTGTTTTAAAATGAACGTATGCTTTGGGACGCAGTGTTGCATTCCATGTACACATAGCGAACACAGCTGCTCCCGCTCACCTCGTATCACTGCAAATATCTGGCTCTCCCTTCACATTCTATTAGCGCTCACTCTAGAGCCTCACACAAATATCTGCCCCGGGTCTATTCCTCATATGTCTATATTTCCAGCAGGCATCTCCAAGCTCACGTCTGCCAGTTTGCCTCTTTTCGGCATGTGTCGAACGCCTGAAAAATGGTTTGTGGCGACCTGAAGTTCAAGCTGCCATTGGACTCCCAGACCAAACGAATGAGACCTATCAGAGAACAGGGAACGAGACACTGCGTCTTTTCGCCATGCCTCGGGGCCTGCCTACCAAACAGTCCCACTTGCAACGTTTGCAACTCTTCGCTGTTTATTTAAGCCATTCATACATGTCAACAGACTTTTTGTGTCTTTGAATCTGTGCCAGCCTTGTGGTGTCTGAATGCAATGGAAACTAAGTGAATGCAGACTGGCTTAGCGTAAAACAAGAAAGCAAAAAGAAAGTACGAAGAGAAGAAACATGCATTCTAAAACGACATTTCAACATTGGTATTCCACAAAATGAACAGTTGAGAAGGTAAATTAGTTTTATCACAATACTGTAATTTCCAACTTCGATACAATATTCGATAACACTGGGAAACTTGCCATACTGCTGGGGAACGCCTCAGGCATGACAGGTGTCTGAAATCACAATCAAATCACGGTAATCCTATTGACCAGCGACAGCCCATGAATCATTAACGTGCTACCTGGAAGTATATAAGGGCGTCTTGAAAACATGATCATCACTTTTTCGTCTGAAGGGATTGTTTGGAAGGCAGGCCCCCGAGGCATGACGAAAAGACACAGTGTCTCATTCCCTGTTGTCAGGGAACAAAGGTTACAGTCGTAACCTAGATGTTCCCTTTCGAAACGGAATTTGAACTGTCGATTGACGCTAAGGGGAACGATATACCAACGCCACCATGCTAAGGGGAGTGCATACCCAATGGCAGTGGCAACTGTCAAAACCAGCAAATTCAAATGAAATGCCAGACCAATCACCCTCAGGTCACACTGGGCTGTCAGTGACAGCATTCCCTACAGTCATAGCCTAAGCTATACGTTCCACAGGAAAACCTCTATAAACATTGTTTAATGAAAGGCCTACTTGGGTCTGCTCAAGGGCCTAAGACCACAGCTTCAAATTTAGAAGGGGTCCGCAAATTTGTGGCTAGGGAACCCGAAGGAGCCCCAGCCAATCACTATTCAGGGGAACATACTCACCCGAAATGCCACCAGAAAGGCCTGACCAGGCGTCACTTACATTGGACACTTCAGTCGGGCCAACTTTCTGTCTGTACGAAGACAGAGCCTCTGGACACTGGGCTTTAGGTAATGCATCCAACCCAAGGGACTGCAAAGCTGGCAGTGAACCACTCGGCAGAATAATCAGAATAATTGATCAGAATAATCGACAAGCCTGGCATTTTTGCATAATTTTGTATGTATTTGACTGTTTAAGTGCAATAAGCCATGGACAAGAAGTCAATTTGGTACTTGCGACTTGTGAGATTTTTGAGAGGTGGCTTTATGTGAGCGCACCAGTGGTGCACGCGTTTTTTGTGTGAGCATAAAACCTGCGATAATGACTAAAATTATACACAATACAAGCACTATTTAACAGGAGTGAATGAGATGAGGGAGTGACAGGAGGCGGGAGTGTGTCGATTCACTGATTCGCTCTATTCGCAGAGAAGAGAGAGTAAGAAAGTGCAGCTGGTATCAATGTTTCGAGACTGTAGAAAAGGAGTATTGGAAACGTTTCAGATCATTCAGTATCTATACATATCGAAATATTGCTATTTTTGATAACACTTAGGTAAATACACTGAAAAATTTGGTGTAGGATTATGTTTGAAACAATTTCCACTCAGAAATTGCAAGTCAATTTCAGAAATAATTACTAAAAAAGTGCAAGTAACTCACTGAATTAAAATGATATACTAATTTAGACAAAATACCTTCTCCTAATGCAAAGGGCTAAAACCAGTAACCGTCCAGTTACTAACCCTGGCCTTAAGCCACTACACTACAACATCCCTCATTTGCCAACATGAAATGCCAGACCAATCACCCTCAGGTCACACTGGGCTGTCAGTGACAGCATTCCCTACGGTCATAGCACAAGCTATACATTCCACAGAAAAACCTGTATAAACATTGTTTAATGAAAGGCCTACTTGGGTCTGCTCAAGGGCCTAAGACCACAGCTTCAAATTTAGAAAGGGTTCACAAATTTGTGGCTAGGGAACCCGAATGAGCCCCAGCCAATCACTATTCAGGGGAACAATGCCACCAGAAAGGCCTGACCAGGCGTCACTTACATTGGACAAAGTCTGGCCAACTTTCGGTCTGTACGAAGACAGAGCCTCTGGACACTTGGCTTTAGGTAAGGCATCCAACCCAAGGGACTGCGAAGCTGGCAGTGAACCACTCGGCAGAATAATTTATCAGATTAATCGACAAGAAGTCAATTTGGTACTTGCGAGCTGTTTGAGAGGTGGCTTTGTGTGAGCGCACCAGTGGTGCGTGCATTATTTTGTGTGAGCGCAAAAATTTGCGATAATGACTAAAATTATGCACAATACAAGCAATATTCAACAGGAGTGAATGAGATGAGTGAGTGACAGGAGGTGGGTGTGTGTTGATTCGCCATCAGAGAAGAGAGAGTAAGAAAGTGTAGCTGGTATCGGTGTTTCAAAATTGTAGAAAAGGAGTATTTTCAGATATTTCAGTGTCGATACATTAAAAATATTGATATTTTTGATAACACTAAGTTAAACACGCTGAAAAATTTGGTGTAGTATTATGTTTGAAACAATTTCCACTCAGAAATTGCAAGTCAATTTCAGAGATAATTACTAAAAAACTGCAAGTAACTCACTAAATTAAATTATATATTAATTTAGACAAAATACCTGCTCCTAAAACCAGCAACCGTCCAGTTACTAACCCTAGCCTTAAGCCACTATACTAAACATCCCTCATTTGCCAACATGAGTCAAAACTCAAAACAGAGCTGAAAAATCTAAGCATTCAAAAAAGAAAGCATTCACTTACATTAATTAACAGGTTTTTCAATTGGACAACTATTTATTGACAAGGATGCACAGTAAAAAAAGTAAATTCCATTATCGTTTACTCGCCTTCATTTCAGTCCAAAACTATATGACTTTCTTTCTTCTACAGAGATATGTTGCTTTTTATTTGATCTAAAAAAAATCTTAAAACTAAAATTCTTTTAACTTTCCTCAGATTCTCTTCTTTTGTGATGCACAGAAGAAAGAACAATTGGTAAAACTTTATTTTGAGTTTACTTTAGACATTCTACAGCTACTGTACATCTCAACTAATTGTCTTTTGAGGATTAATAGACTGCTTAATATTTGCTAACACTTTATTAACAGACAATCAACTAACTATAAGTAACTTGGCAACTAAGTCAACTTATTCTACTAACCTGAACCCTAACACCAAACCCTAACCTAACAGTCCACTACAGCTTTATACTCTAATGAGAGTTAGTTAACATTTGGTTGAAAAGTTACTTATAGTTATCTAAAGTGGACCATCGAAATAAAGTGTAACGAAAAATTATATGATTGAAGAGTGAATAAATGATTACAAAAGTTTTATTTTAGCATGAACTCTGTTCAATTTGAAAATGGAAACAAGGATGTGTGGGACAGAAGTACAGCAAGTTAATCCACTGGAAAGATGCATTTTCACTGGTTTGTTTACTGAACTCCTCACCACCTAAAATGAACTACGCCATCTTTTCTGCCTTTCTAATTTGGTACACATCTCTGGTTTATGATGTAAAAGCATAATGCAAACTCATCCCATTACCTGCATAACGTCATCCCTTAGAACACCGAAAGTGAGTCGATCACCATGGCATCCATTGTCTAGCATGGATGTTAATTACACCCTAATGAAGCGGTTTCCCTGACGACGCCCCACCTCTCGGCAGACAGCTGTAACCAGACTTCTCTGGCAGGAAGAGCCACAGATGCTCTCTGCTTTCAGGAAGGTAAAGACTATGTTTAATGTTAGTCTGGGAGGAGGACACTGCCTCTGGGATAAAACAGCTGTTTGCTCCTGTAAAAAGAAAAAAAAAGAAAAAGTAGCATTGCGAGAAATATGCTGAAAAATGCAGAGGATCATATGACCATACGAGACTAGTTATTGGTAATTACAGTCCCAGAGATAATGGCATTATCAACGGCAGAAACATCTGCACTGCTCACACAGAACTGCACAGACATGTTTACGGCATGTGGCTGGAATCAACACATGTTTAAAGCGGTGCTTTGCCGTCTAATGTGTGACTGATTCTTTGTGGTATTTCAAGCCCGCGCGTTACGTATCTTTTAGTGTAATGGGTAGTGTATAAGAACTCTGTGGGAGTAAAAAAATGGGTTTTTCCTAACCAATGAGCCTAAAGTTTTCATAACATTTTTAAATATTTTAGGAACAAACCACCTGGTACAGGTTAGTTCACTCATCTAAGTGTTGTGGTGGTTGTCATCACAAAGGATACTTTGGAATGAGGTTTCTAGACACCTTGCAATGAACATTCTTTTCTAAATAAACATACCGGAGGAATTCACTAATGAATTGTGCCCACTGATAGCGTTGTTTATTTGCACTAACTGTCTGCTTTGTTTTAGCACGCTGATTTATGCAAATCATGTAATGGTATACAAATACACCCTAATCATGTTCAGCTGAATGCAATATGGATGATGCAATACCACATATTGTGCATGCAGCAGACTTGCATGAATCGGCATACTTCTGTGGGGTTTTACAGCATCATTAGATAGATGGATAGATGGTTGGGACATATTTACATAAAGTAAGTCATGGTTGAGCTAAAAATAATGAAAAATAAATACTTACTGGATGAATCCAACTGTTTAACTCTTGTATGTATTCTGCTATTTATTGAAATCACAATGCTTTCATCCTGCTGGAAAAAGCACAGTTGTTAATAATGACTTAAGTGTCCATTCAAATAAACTTGTAAGACTGCACATTTCAATCTGGTTCAAAGTTTTGAACCATTCTGGCAAGCCTGGTCTCTCAGACAGGACAAAGCCAATAAGAGAGAAACAGACACACTGGGCCTTTTTCATGAAACATGAACGAATTTCTCTACATAAAACCATTGAATTGAATGCAACAATTTCCACACAAATAGATTCATGAATGATTTACCAAGAAATTCATTTTGCTTGTGTTTCATGATTAAGGCCCATAGATTTAAAGTGCATTTTGAGTTTTTTTTTACATGTTTGTCAAACCTGGATCATCAGTCAATATATATATATATATATATATATATATATATATATATATATTCGATAATAGCATACAGAAAAGAAAAAAAAGAAAGGAAGTTGACGGTAGACAAGTCTTAAAGTAGGAATTTATCCTAAAAGGAGGGCAATTAGGTGCTCTAACAACACCACATCCCTTATCTATTGCCTTTATCAGTGGTTCCTCACAGATTGAGACTGAACTCCACCACTGAGGAAAGCTATTTTAACAAGACCATTGAAGGAGGAAAAAGATGATCATAAAGTCAGAAGTGTGCGTGGTGTCATGTTAAACTAATCTGTGGAATTTACGAGCTTCTTTCAAGTGCTGACCAGAGAGCAAAGTCTTATGGGATTTGAAAGCCGCACGGTTTCAACCAGGGTCTCGGAAAGGTGAGTTAATATCAGATTCAGCAAATAACCCGTGGTCACTCTGTTTAAACCCTTTTATTTTAAACATTCACAACTCATTATGAACGAACTGAGTTGTGTAAACATGTCAGAGACTTCAGAAGAAAGCAAGGATTACAGCACCGGTCAATTTACATCTGTCTCCACTTGTTATTTTCATGTTTTAGAATTTTCTCTAGTTTTAGAGTTTCAACTACAGTGAGGTCACCTTTATCAGACAAAGGAAAACCTGTTGCTAATAGTAACAGATGTGAAATATGAGCACCATTATTCAGGCTAACGTATGTTTAAAGTCTTTATTTGGTGGCAGCTGCGGGTCAGTCTGTATTTTAATACCCTACATTCTTAACTCGGGGAGGTCTTTGTGACAATGTCCACATTTCTGTGGGATGTTCAGGCCAGGTCTGGGCAAGCTGTGCTGCACATCTGTGCTGCAAAAATGCCAAAATGTGTGTCAGACTCCATTTAAGATCACATGAACTAAACCCGCCCCTTGCCGAGTCCTACTGCACCTGTAGCATGAATTCTGAACGGTGAAATTATTCTATTCCCCATGCATTCTCTACAGCCTCTCTCTCTCTCTCTCGAGCAAACACTCACCTCAAACAAAAGAAGGTCAGGATTTCACTCGTGTGTGAGCGTCTGGGGGCAAGTATTGCAGCAATACGAGCAATGCACGTTAACCTAAAATACTCAAAGTGGAGAGGTGAGAAGAGAGCCAACTGGAAAACATGGAATATTGCATAAATATGTGTCGATTTGTGAGGTCTGACAGAGATGCGCACGCAAGGAATATCTGAATCTGTGTGCATGGGGGTAATCTAACAGATTTACGGGTATATCTCCAAAATCAGTCCTCAGCTATCACGAGCCATGTGGAGGGTGCATTATCTGAACTGATGTACTGTGATACCTACAACATCCTGATGAATGGGCAACTTTGGTCATTTAGTGTAAGAGAGAACACACGCACATTCGCCAAAAAAATTAAGCATGTGTGTAAAAGAACGATATCTGATATACTTGGCTGATTCCTCTAACTTTGGAAAGTATCCGATTTCTAGTGATAACATCATTGTTTGATATGGGCGATGAAAGCGTGATGTTCCATGTTACTGACCTTTAGTGAGCAGTGAATAATACGCTACATGCTCCCACTGCCACACAACACACACATGCTTTGACTTATATCTAAATTACATACAACGGCATACTCTGGATTTTTCATGTATAATTAATAAAGAGTACATCAAATAAACTGCTTGCATTTAAAGAATTAAATATGCACTTACTTATAATACGAAACATAATTAGCTTTTTTAGTTAATTGTAGTTAGTTATTATAATTGGATGAATCTCGCCAAATAATGGCTTTGTTAGATTTAGTTTTGTCTCCAATGTATAATCAAGTAAACACAGCAGCTACAAGCCGCCAATCTTCACTCGGTCACCTTTTTACTATTTTCTTTCAATCAGGGGAATTTTTTTAATGCACACATCACATTTAGACTATCAAATTCGGCATTTAACAGTGCCATATTCCAATTAACCATAGTACTGGTCTCATTTATTTTCACTCTTCACTCTTGACTTGTCCTTTGAGCACCTTACGATGGATGGAAAGAGAACTTGTGCGACTAGGTGAAAGACACCTGCTCTGTACTGCCCTCTGTTGGTCAAGACAATTACTAACATGTCCTTTTCTTTCCACAGTCCTCAACCATGAGACATCCTTCAAATGAGCTTGATCACTCTTTAGAACACACACTTAGAAAAACAAAACAGAAACGACATGATTTTTTTTATCTACTACAACTATAGAAACCTTAATTAAAATCAACTTAAATTCTGAACATCCAGGCCACTCATTTAAAGGAAAATTCAAGGTCAAGAGTTGCGTAACATGGCAATACATAATGATTTAAAAATATGTATCGATAAATAATGGGATTATAAAACAATGGCATTGACTATTAGATCACAGACGTTTAGTATCATCCTGGTGGCCTGAATGATTTCGAGGAACCCACTATAAGATCATTTCACAACTTAGAGGCGATTAACACTTACAGTAGAGGTAAAATATTGACACATAGATCAGGTGTTATCAAAGCTGAAGAACATCCAAATCTATTGGCAAGCACAGCAGTTTTATCCCAGACAGTTTGGCTGCCCCCACTGGAGTAATTCAAAATTAAATTGCTGCTCAGACAATGATGTGTCCAGGAGGGTCTTTCCCCAGCTTCTCAAGACAATACCGTAACCCAAAGCAGACAAGAGGCAAAATGGAAGCAATCTCGATGTTTTCCGAACTCCCCTCTCTCTTTTAAAACAATTCAAGAAAGCTTGAGCACTTTTATGAATACAGAGTCCAGGAGTCAGAGGTCTAACAAAGCTTGGAACATTATCGATCCCACATTTCATTTGCTCTCCATTTACTTTGTCAGCTTTTAACTTAATGGGGTTACCGCGATAAAATCCAACTCGCAATCTTGTGTTCCTATGCAAGCGTTTGAACTGCAGAGTATATCTTGACCTGGCTGAGCTCTTCACACATACCTGTAACTGATTGAACCAAACACACCAGCCAAATGGGAAATCAATGTCCTGTCAAACACAGCTCAGAGACTGCGGTCCCCCCGCTGTTATCAAAATCCCGTCTCTCCCATTGACGCCATAAAGAACACTTTATCACTCATCTGTAAAGACCACGAGCCACTTCTTATCCGAAAAAAATTCTATTATTTTTTGTAAATGTTGTTCTTACATCAAACAAACTGAATCGACATCAGCTTTTATAGCGTGCAAAAAAGCTGGCCGCAGTATGGGAAAGACAACGCTACGCAATACAGTCTTAGTGAGAAATCTTTGAGTCATTCATTACAACAGCAATCTTTTCTTGTTTTTTTTCTTTTTAAATGCGTTTTCATCTTCAGATGACGTCTGGAACTGTTGGATGACCTATTTCCAACACCCTATTCACAGTACAAGAACCTGTCAACACACGTCAAAGTTGCGTAAACACTTGAGAAAATATAGATATTAAAATAAAGTCAGTAGACAGATAAGTGAGATGAAGTGTTTTTGTAATACGTGTCAGGTTTAGCAGCCACTGCCTCACGCCTGATTCAAAGTCACCCACCGTCAGATAGAAGGAAGCCAGCAGCGCATCTACTTTGCAATCAAAGCACGCGGTGACGTCCAAAGAAGCGCCCCGGCCCTGATGGGAGATAGCGGCCCTGGCTAACCATGTGGTCTTTGTTTTTTTGCCCTGCGGTCATTTCTCTGCTCTGTTGATGAGCAAATCAGAGTTAATTGTTGCAAGAAAAGACGAGGTCATCAGCCAGGGTAATTTAAAGGAAAATGAGGTTCCGCTAAAGATGACCTCATCGCTTCGGTCAGAATCCCCTTTCCCGACTCCTCAGGCGGGGATGAGGGTTCTTCTCTGGCCAAATCCTGCACATGTGGCTATATGGGAGGTAGACACTGAGATTAAAATAGGGGTCAATGACCAGGATAGACTGTTCAAAGTGCTTCATCAGTTCTATCCTGTACAACTGACTGGCCAAGTTACATTCGTCGATAGCTCAAGGGGCTCGTAGATCATTCAGCGGCCGTCTGTGTATATCTAGCTGTGTCGTTCATCACAAGACTAAGAAATCTACTGGATTTCTAATGTGACCTTTAAACTCTCGTTCCCATCTCGGTGGGGCTCCCCCGTTTCCCATGTGGTCCAGGGCTCTTCTGATTGCTGCCTGGATTAGAGCGATGCAGGGAAAGAGTTTTGTGTGCTGTGTTTTCTCCGCTCTCAGGCCAATGTCCTTTAATCTCGCTGTAACTTTGATCCACCCCCTGATCAGGACCTGAAGGAAAATTAAAGACCTTCCACCCACTCACAAATCTTCAATTGGCTCACAAGTTTGCCAGGACACCGGTGCATGTCATGAAGGAGTGACTCTTTGGTCACCACAGTTAACAGGCAAAGACTTACACTCCCTGTGCACAAGTCTCTCTTTGGTTCATCATTTTGCATGAAGAGATGAACTTCCTTGAACCGGCTCTGAATTTAAACAACGCTGGGTTTTGAAAGTCAGTTCTGAGGTGGGTGTTTAGTAGGGTGAGGGAGGGACACACTGTTGCACAATTTCATCCACTTTTTATAAGAATACGTTTCGACACACAAAAGTAAACGGTCCGATCTCTCAGAGTCCACAGCTAATCTCATCCTCACTCCCCCAGCGCAGAATCACACACATGCAAACACACTTCTAACTCCTGGAACAAGCAGACAAACATGCTAAAGCAAACACAGACATCAAGCTAAACAGACTGATCGTGTGAACGTCCATACAAACACAAAGAAAAACGGAGGTGATCCATGAACAGGATGATCCACAAATCAAGCAGCACTCAGGTTTAACAAAAGTAAACAACTGCACAGCAAAGCAGTAATTAATGGCACCCTTCCCTTTTCTACAGTAAAGACATGTCAAACAGTGGGGACCTGGCAAGGTAGATTACCGAAGATTTGCAACACTTGAGGATTACTCAAGAATGCCTGACTTTGATCTCTCTGCACTTAGCCTTTGATTCAGAGTAATTATTTAAAAGAGTGAAGTTTTTTTCCCCACCAACACAATGATGAATGGTTCTAATGATTTCTTAATTTTCAGGCAGTGAGACATCCTTATCTGTGTCTGTGTGTGCGCCTCAGCGTGTGATTTTTGAGTGCTTTGTCTGCCACATATCCTTCTGAGGTAAAGATATCTATGGACATGACTATATTATTTATGTCTTCATTTTTAAATTCTATTTCACGGAGCGGACATAATTCCTAAGGTTGATCTGCGTCCTCCCAGTCTCAAGTATTCTCACCTGCATCTTCTCTCTGCTGTACTTGAAGAGAGAGCACATGAGTTATGGTTAATTACAGAATGGATCCATGTACCGCTTTACGATCTTCTGGTTAAAAATAATTCTGCTTGCTGTGCCCATGTTTTTTTGCGTCTCCCACTACTTCTAATTATAACTTTGTCCCTGCTTATTTTGGGAATAAAAACATTACTTTGGTCTATTTTAACATTTTAGAATTTTGTTAAGCTGCAGTGTAAAGAGCATTGTAGGTAAGCAGCTTTAAGACAAAACAAAAGCATGTTGTCATTTGCTTGCATCTGTAACCAATAATTCAAACATGCTAGCCACGCTAGACTTCCTTTCAATTCATGAGTTGGAATTGAATTGAACGGACATACCCCACATGAACTTTTGTGAACCAGGGTGCAAAAACTGTTTCCCAGAATGCATTACATTTAATTTCTTAATCATTCCGATTCCATTTCATGTGGGGCGTGGTCAATTCAATTCATTTCCAACTAATGGATTGAAAGTCAGTTCTTCAATTCTGAATTTTGTGCCCATCATATTTGAATTATTGCATATAATATCCAAAGATTGTCTTTCTCGACTAGTAAAAGGCTAAACATTTATGCATTTGAATTTTAATTCACTTTAATCATATTTCCTTAAATTCAAATTTGAATCCAACTCAGCATCCTGTTTACTACCTCAGTTCAAATTCAATTCAAATTCTCAACCATTCTGATTGGTGCACAGCACAAACATGTCCCAAACATTCACAATTTTCAGATCGTTCCTATTCCCCTGCAATGAAGAAGTACTATGCAAACCAAAAAGGATGTACGAGATACGTAATGTGACCGATGCTAGAAAGGGAGTGTCATTAATTGAGTGGGGTTAAAACACCGGTTGTGTGTATGTGTTAACTGCAAGCTTCAAGCTTCAGGATGCAAGCTTTAAGGATTGGCGTGTCACAGAAGTTATGCACCTGCACTCAGCTCCTTAGTGGTTTTGGATGGTTTATTGTGCCACTACAAAGGACTTTCAAATCTTCTTGGATCTAAATGATGAGGGCCAGCATCCTGTTTGGAACACAAACGCAATACAAAATTGAATGAATTCTCCTTGTCTGTCTCCCTCTTACTCTTACTAGCATAGTCAAGAACAGCACAGTAACATTGCATGCTACAAACAAAAAGATGTAACCCAAAGATGAAAGTATGCCTGCATGTTGGTGGTAAGAAGACCAGACAGAAGAATACAGTCTCCAAAACAATCCTCTCCTTAATGTAGCGTGGGTATAAGGGTTTCCCTGCATTTTTTGTAAAACTATCAAAGCTTTCCCCAAGAGCCAAAAGCATAACTTAGAAAGAACTGAATCTTCAAAGACGGCCACTATCTGCCTCTGCCAGCTTGCTACGTCTCACGGGCGGTCAAGGTTTCTGATTAGCGGTTATCGGGTGCTGGCGTCTCTTGCGTCATTGTGGGCTGTTATAGGTGAGCCCTTCTGACTGCTTAGGCATGGCCAAGTGGGGCTAGATTTGCACATGGTCTCTTGCCATCTTAAAGCATGATCTCAAGCAGCCATGGCAGATAACAATGGCGGAACATCCAGCCATTCAGTAATTACAGAGGAAACTGCTGTGTCACGTTACAATCTTTGGGTAAGCCTAAACCTGATTTATCAAAGGCTCCAAAACATGCAACTGTTATCAGAACATTGAAACATTTCCTTAATCCATCACCTATCAAGCAACTGTCATTTATCATTTGTAAGAATAAAATATATTAATTGCAAAATCCGATCTCAACTCTGACAAAATTAATTGCTTGATATCTAACCGATTCCAGCTATGGCACGGAAGGGACATGACATAACTATTAAAAAAGTCATTTTTGAATGGAGCAAACTCATAGCCAGATACTTATCCACCAAGAAATGCAGACCCACATCAAAATGAAGGTTTAGACGACTTTGCAACTCAAAATACACAAGCTTTCGATCTGCTTCTAAACACTCTGACTTTGACTTTGAAAGCATTGTTTTCTGTGCGAATTGACAGTAGTTTGGGTTGATCCAATAAAAGATGAACTATTTTCCAATAACATTGTGGCGAGCAGGGCGGGGCCAAGAGACGTGGGAGCAAAGTGAGGCCGGTAGCATGAGTGTTAATGTACATCACCTGTGTGCCACACTGGTCTCGAGTCCTACGGAGGAGCTCCAGAAGGATAAAAGAAAAAGTGACAACAGTGCAAGACGAGAGAGGACCAGGCCTAGGCCTTTATGTTGTTGTTTTGTTTTAGTTTATGCGGCGGGGGGTTGGGGGGTTATTTTGTGATTAAAGTTTACATTGATTGTTTGCTGGTTCCCACCTCCTCCTTCCCTGAACATCAGTACCAATAACCAGGAGGAAGGAGGGATATGCTTTCAGAAAGTCCAACTGAGGGGGATCGTGGTACTGAGAGGGTCTGGTAGCACAAAGTAGCGGTTACCGCCAATGGCTACCCGAAGTGTTGGAGCTGGAGTGACTTGCCGGGGAGATGGATAAACTCACTGCCGTCCGCCTGGGTTCTAGAGGGACATCTGCCATCCATGAGGGGATGGGGGAGTTAACCCTGTTTGCCTAAGGCCAGAGACTGGTGCCATCCGCTATGCTGGGGAGAAGGTGGCGAGCGAGGGAACGGGGGGCTTGTAGCCTGGAGCCCAAAGCCAGAGAAGCTGTCGCCATACACCAGGGGATGTAGCAGACAGAGGCCGTCCTCGTCCCACAGAGAAGCTCTGGAAGGATAAAAGGAGGAGTGATGACAGTGCAAGATGGGGGGACCAGGCCTAGGACATTATGTTGTTATTTCTATTTTCGTTTAGGCAGCAGATGTCCATGAGGCGCTGCTGCTTTACTTTTGTTTTGTTTATATTATTAAAGTTATGTTCATCGTGTGCAGGTTCCTACCTCCATCCCTGAACCTTGAACTTCGTTGTAAACATCTCTAAGAGTCTTCCACAATGTTGTTTTGGAGTCTGTACCACTCAAAACAATGCAGGTCAAACCACCGATTCCCATAATTCCAGTATGGCATTTCTGAGAGGTTTACATTTAGTTGAATCCTTTCAGGAGAACCCATCTGAACTGGCTGCTGTATCAGTCTTAACACCTGTGAAAAGGTACTTCTATGTTCAAATTTACTTTGTATTGGGCCCAGTCCAGAATGAGCCAGTTATGAAGGAATGTGATGCCGTGCCAGGCTAGCACGGCTGCTGCTCCTCTGAACAAACAGGAGTTTCGGGCGTGAATGCCATGCCAGTTCATCTGAGACCAAAAAGCTCAGTCTTTTGCCATCAGCAGCCCCATACCTGGCATTGATTTAACTGAATGATTTATTGGAAACCAGAGTTTTTAATCATTCGGAATTGCTGGGTTTAGTTTTAATTAAATTGACAAAAACATAATCCTGCCAGTATCTCTGCAGGCAGAGGTCATTTTGGTTTCTGTTATTGAAAGTGTCAAAGTCTGAACCAGTCAGAGATGGGTCCAAAATGGTTTCCTTAATGCTTGCTGTAATCTCTCCCCTGGTTTACCTGTGGAAAAATAAGAATAAGCATCAGAAAATGAGTCTGGTCTGCTTGCAATCAACCACACTTAGTGAATGACAGCATTGTGACATTTTAAAAGAAAACCCTAAAAGCATTCAACCCCTTTGCTCTGGGCATGGTTCCAGCTTGTCTTGACAAATCCCCTGTCTTTGCAGCAGTCAGTTTCACACCTGATAGGACCACCTGAGTACATTCTCCAGAGGGTGAAATCAGAGAGGGCCATCAAGTGTACCCTGCCACAATCCATTCTGCTTTAAAACGTTACCATGAAAACTGAATGCACACATATCCACCCTAACCGAGCCCTGTGGGGTCACATGAGGCACTGAGAAGTCCATTTAAAGAATTCTTTTCATATGCAAGTCTTTGACATGCTGCAATAAAATTGTACATTATCCAGTATCTGTTGGATCGCCAAACTTATGGTCATTAATTTCAAATGTTTCAACAGTTAATGCACCAGATTTATTACATATTCCAAAACAAATAAGTAAATATACATATAAATACTGATCAATTCCTATGTATTGTACTTAACATCCGTGTACAGAATACTTTAAATATCATTATGTTGTTCCAAGTCAATTAAACACGCATTAATTGTGAGCAAATTTAAACAAATCGAAACAAAATTACTTTATATTTAAATTCAGTTTAAATACATTTAATTTAAATTAGACTAGACTGTACAAATGATTGACTTTTAATTAGGTGAATGAGTCAAGTTTTGTGAACTCACAGAGACTAAGACTACAATGTGTTGTATATCTGCAAACAAAATCATTTCTTAATCATAAAGTGACATTGTCAAATTTTGAATACAAATCAGCCAATGACATGAAGGCGCATGAGCGGATGTCACGTAATTGGTCAAGTTGAGAGTCACCATAACAACTAACTTAGCAAAGAAGTAGACAAATATTTTTGTGCATTTCCATCCTGACGCAGTATTACTCAAATATTCACATACGTTCTGATTAAACGATAAATGTAAAAGAAAAAAGACGTCCGTTCTTCGATTTCTGTTGAGTTATAATTTGCACTTTATTTTACTGAAACTAACGCTACTTTGACTTGATCAGCAACTTATGACATTGTGATTGACTGGAGATGATACATAATACATAACCATATTTCACATACAATAGGAGTAGTTAAAGTACATACTGTAGAAAGATGCATTAAAATCACTCTTAAGTTCAACTGATTGCATTTAATGTAAATTTAAATTAATATTTGATTTTTTTTGGCAAATATGTATTTGTGTTTGAAACATTACATTTAATTAAGAATTAGTTGTACTGTTAATTTACATTAAAGAATATTTCAGTTCACGTTAATTGCGTCATTATATTGTGTAGTGTACTTTAACTATATTTTAAAACACACTAGAAGCAATTATGAAAGGAAATATAAAGTTGTATTTAAGTCCCACTTAAGTTGTTCCAAAATATCACTCTTAATGGCAACTTATTACATTTTATTTCTATGATACATTTGAAATTAATCACACTTAATATGCATTCAGTGCACAGAAAACATTGCATTTAATTCACACTTTAAAGTACATTATTTGTGTTATAAGTACACTTTATAAAAGTACACTAAAGTGCACTTTTTTTCACAAGGGCACAAAAGTAAAAGTGTTCATAATTCATGATATTCCAATAATACACACATGATGGTGGTTTTTCTAGACATTTGCCATTAAACAGTGTCAAGAGCTTACCTGCCTTAGAAGTTATGGTTTTGTTTGTCTCTAGCACTGTTTCTGTGCAGTACTGCATGGACCGTAAAGTTTACCAACCAACACAAATACCTGGAACAGAACGCAACTTTGTAAATTGCATTGTTAAGATAGTGTCTGCTTAAAATATATATCTGAATGTAAACATACAGTAGCATACCTTTCAGAGCTAGTTCGGCCACAATCTCGGATCTCACTGGGTTGAAAATCTTTAGACATGCTGGCACACCCAAATTACGGGCATATTGCCAGTCATTATAGAATAGACATACAGACATGGACAGTTTGTCTAGGTTAACTGCAGTTACCTAATGATGGACTATCAGCTGCCCAGAAGGCCTACACTTTCTGCACAGCGCCCCCTGGTGGGGGGGAAAACTGTCTGCTAATTATACTTAAAACAAGATGATACATAAAGATTTGGATTTTAATTGTTTTGAGTGAACATACTTAAACCAGCAGACAGTATGTAAATATTTAAATAAAGGAGATGCATATGTAGAACATCACGGAAGGACGGTGAAACGTGCATGTTGTTAAGTCTGTTCTTTGTGCACACATTGTCAAGTTCATTTATCCAGGTCACAGAAATATAACTCAGTTCCTCATTCACTATTCAACAGCCTGTAAGCCAATTAAGTCATCAGGTTATAGGAGCTAAGATGCTGTTGATACTCACATTTCTAATGTAGAAAATTGAAGCCACGAAAAAAAACAGTTAATCAACTACGTACCAAACAAATTGTAAGAAATCATATTATATAACCTAGTATTTACTGCAAATGTCAACAATGAATTGTAAGAATACCATCTATCCTGCCTCAGAATTACTATGCCTATTATATATATATATATACATATATATATATGAAGAGCTCTTTTCCAAAACGCTATAAATCCATTTCAATAGTTTTCAGGAAAACTACATTTTTTACCTAGACCCACACATTTTGTGAATATTCAAATTATCCTGTTTAAATGTTTTATTGGTTCAGTCTGAACATTTTGAACAATAATTATTAAATCAAACAACAATATTGTTAATGATAATTTAAAAGTTAATTTTATTTTTTTCCAAAACGCTATAAATCGAAATAAACCTCAAACAAATAGTACCAATTTCAACATATGCATGAAAAAAAACAAATTATTAATACCAATTTCAACATATGCATGAAAAAACGAATTATTAAAAATGATCAATATATGATAACGATATTCAAAAAAGGGATGGGCACCCCTCCAGCACATGCACACACACACACAGGCTACATAACATGTGAGCAAAGCGGAGCAGCATGACGCTTAAATATAAGTTAAAAAAAAAACAACAAAAAAAATAAACATTTCACATTTGTTTTTAATAATATTACATTACTTATTTTTATTATTTCATCTATGTTGAGTAGGCTATGAAAAGGGAACCGCATGAGATGAGTAAGATAGGATCAAAATTCAAAAGCTGCCCAATATCGGAAAATATTTGGAGTGCGTCAGACATGATTTTGACCACTTATTAAGTTTTGTTTTGTAGAAAGCTTGTAAACTTCGTTTCATATAAATTGTATCTTCATTTTAATAAATGTTTCGTCGACAAATTGACTGGATTAATACATTAGAAGTAAATATCAGACAATATAATCAGGACACAGAGGCGCGCAGGTGAACCGGAGCGCGTCTCATAATATGAACCGAAACACCGCGACGCTTGCCTCACACAGGCCTGAGAACTAAGCTACAGAAAGCTTTAAATATCTACTTTTAAACAAAACAATTAAAAACTAAAATAAATTGGCAACTCTCTGCGTATGTAGGCTAATTCGAAGTATGCGTTTCTCTATGCGCGTTCACTGCGAAGATGGCGAGTAAGCATCATCAACTTTATCTTTGTTGCTGACACTGACAGAAAACACTAGTTTATTAATAAACAATTCAAATGTTTCACGCATAATCATTACTTTTGCCGGTTCTTTGTGGCAAGCTTTATGCATACGTTGAGATGCGGAATATGCAATTAAAAACGCTCATATGGTTTCTCTCCCATTCAACCCGATCTCACGGGAATTCGTACGAATTTTACGAGGTGGCTAATTCGTACGAATTGGTCGTGAGATAGGGTAGTCCCATTTAATTAAATCAATATATGTGATTACTGATAATACAAATGGCTTAAATGATCTACTACTAGTCGACTAGAAAACTAGGACTCATTTTGAGGAATGAATGAACATAATAAACCTCTGTTCAGAGTGCCGCCGTGCTGGATTGTGTAGCGCTCATTGAATTTGAGGATTTATCGTGTTTAGGCTAAAAACAGGGCTGGTGCTTATCGCGGCTTGGGAAGAAACTGTATCTTGCAGTACATTTTAAACAAGGAAATATAGCGATTCGGCATGAAACGTTGATAGAGCAGTGAAAGGGTTCTGTCCGCAGCAGAATGACACGACAAACTCATTTTTTTTAAAAATGTCGTTTAACGCGTTTTGGAAAAGAGCTCTTCATATATATATATATATATATATATATATATATATATATATATATATATAAGCTATATCAATTTAAGAGGCCTTTATAAAATACTAAAATCTATAAAAACAGTATTTCAGTAAATTGTTGGATTTGTTATAATATAGTTATAGTTGATAAGTTACATGTTTTGATGCATGTAGAATTCAAATGATGTTCTGTCACAGGTATGTGCATCATGTTGTATTATGTTACAGCGCTTGAAACGCGGCTTGACTGATCAGAATTTTAACAATCTGTTTTAAAAAAAGAAATGACAATGAAATGATCCCGAACTACCCCCTCTTCTTCCCGTAAGAGTCTTTGTGTTTTGAGCTGTCGTCAGCGGCCTGGCAGCAGACCAGGGCTCTTGGAGGGGGTTATCTTCATTAGCTTGCCACTTGGCAGCTAATTGCTGGAGCAGGCGAAAACAAAAAGCTCGGTGTCCGTCCCTACATGCTCTGATTGCTCTGGGACAGGGGGAGGCAAAAGTCTGTGTGCCCCAAACAGAAAGCCTCACTTTGGCATGACTTAGCAGGCGAGGCTCCTCCCCTGTATGGATGTTTGTTTGGTTGTTTTTGGAGCTTTAGGTGAACAGGTCTAGGCCGGGGGAACTGAATTCAGCATGCCGTCTTTCTTTTTTCTTTTATCGAGCATTTTTATATGGGGGTGTGGGGGGTACAGGATAAATACTAAAGGATAAATGCTACAGGATAAATATTAAATCCCTTAAAGGGATTTTTTAAACCTTTGCTGATAATTTCCTCACCCCCATGTCATCCAAAATATCCATGTCATTCTTTCTTCAGGCGAAAAGAAATTAAGGTTTTTGATGAAAACATTCCAGAATTTTCTCCATATAATGCACTTTACTGGTAACCAAATGGTTCAAGGTCCAAAAGACAGTTTCAGTGCAAACTGCAAACTGTTCAAAGGGCTTTAAACGATTCCAGATGATGAATAAAAAAAAGTTTAAGTTTTATAAGCTCAAATGGTCGCCTTGCTCTGTTCGGTGTGACTCTCCAGTTCAAACTCATTCGTCAAAATGAAACGAATCTTTATCCGAGTCATTTGGTTCATTCAACGAACGAAATGAACGAATTGACTCGGAAAAAGATTTGTTCATTTTGATGAACGAGTTTAAACAGGAGAGTCACGAACGCGCATTACAGAACAGAGCAAGGCGACCATTTGAGCTTATAAAACTTAAACTCTCTTATTTATTTATTAAATGAGCGATCGTTTCACTTGATAAGACCCTTGTTCATCATCTGGAATCGTTTTAAGCCCTTTGAACAGTTTGCAGCTTCCACTGAAACTGTCATTTGGACCTTGAACTGTTTGGTTCCCATTGAAGTCCATTATATGGAAAAAATCCTGGAATGTTTTCATCAAAAACCTTAATTTCTTTTCGACTGAAGAAAGAATGACATGGACATCTTGGATGACATGGGGGTGAGTAAATGATCAGCAAAAGTTTTTTTTTTAAATGTGAACTACTTTAATTCAGGAGAGAATAGCATCTCAGAAAAGGGTTGTGAAATCTTTTCGAAATAGACAATTAATTTGTAATTGTGTTGTGGGCTAAGACCTTTTGTTTCTAATTCTGATCAAATGAAAATAGAAATACAAAACCGAGTTGTTTTGATAAAGCTCCACTGGTTACATATCTTCAGTCAAGCTGCATGAGTTTTAACACATTGTAGCGGTGAAGAAAATAAAGCAGCTTTTTAATGAATCAATGAGACGGATTGTTTCCACTTATCAAGATATGGCTTCAATTCAGGGTGAAGGCGGTCGGCAATTGTAATTGCTTTAGTAAAACATGTTCTTGTTCTTCTCCCTCACATGAATGAATCTCAACAAGAAACAGATTGTATCAGCCAGTGATTTTAGTGACATGTTTTCATTAAACCTTCTGTAACATCCCTCTCGTATCTCCCTCTGCACTGAACTCCATCCAATGGAAATGACTCCACTTATTGGACATTAGTTTACCTTATCTCCTTCACTTTGATAGCCTTTGGCTGACAGGTGAAACAATCAAATTGTTATTTCATTTTAGATACTAGGGAGAGAAGCTGGAAGGATTTGATATGCGTCTAGACAAAAGGCAACAAGAGAAGGTCTTACTGTCCATAAACCGTCTGAGATAAGGCGAAGAAATAAATGCCACTGTGCGCCAAAGGGTTCAGCATTTCTTTCTCTTCTCTTTGAAGCGCTCAGCTATCGGCAGAGCTTGTGGTTGTTTTCTGTCCGCCCCAAAGGCGTGATTTGTGTGTGGAGTCAGGTGCTGTCACTCAGATGTGCGCTGACCCCATCAGATGTCTGTTTAGACAAAACACAGCTTCACAGTTCAGACTTGCAGTGTTAAAAACTCATATGGATATCTACAGTTACTGCTGAGTTAAACACTGCTTCATTCAGGTTCGCAATGACAGTCAATATTAGACTTTTGTGTAAAGTACACATCGAGTCCAAACAGGTGAAAACAGGACTAATTGTAATGGGTTTTGACAGGTAGACCACCTATGAGACAGTATACGTACGTTAAAACGAAGAAAACCACTTTGTTCTAAGCCATTTTTTTCATTATAATACGAAGAAATAAGAATAAGAAGAAATTGCGAAATGAATATTTCTGTGTGCAGTCCAACTATCTACAACATTATTTTCTCAAGCAAATGTACTTGTATATCTCCAATTTAAACTACAAAGCCATGATTTTTATCAGACATTATATTATCAGTGTGGTAGAAATTAACTCTTTCTGAGGATTTTTAAGGCACACTGCTGCAGCACATTTAGAGATACATTTGAATTGGAACCAATAATGATGAATTTGCATTTGCTATATTCCAAAAGTCATGAAAAAGAGCAGAAAACAGACTTTGGACTGCAGAACAAAAACCGCTGATAACTACATTCAAGTAACTATAGGGACATCTAGCGGTCACGTTGCAACATTACACTTTTTGGGGAGATATACTACGTTATTGGTTGAAAATATACAAATAAAGCGGCATCCTGTCGCTTGAAATCGAAAATAAAATTACATACAAACAACAAAAGTCTTTGGCAAACGTAACGGTTTAATTGTTCACAAATAAAAAGATTTGCTGTGAGGGTTATGGTCGTTCAAGACGTCGGTATTGTCCAGAGTTCTTGTCACCAAAGGTTGTTTTGGAAAGATACAATTTTAATGTTGTATACTTGTAGGCCTATCAACTAAATGATCAATCAGATAGCCTATACAACTGTAGGCCTACACCAAATTGAACCGACTGTAGGCCTACATACCTACAGTCTACCTCACAGCTTTGTTTTCATTCTCGAATTAAATATGTCAAGCTAAACATTTGTACATACGCAGGAAATTTCCTTTAAATGCGAATCTACTCCATTGTTCACATAAAATGGAAATTAGACATACATAATAGTTTGTAGCATTCAAATAAAATTATTATTCTCATTCAAAAAGTAAAGGTAAAAAAAAGTTTAAATAGTTTAAAAACGTAAATAGTTTATAGTTTATAGTAATAGTTTTTTAAACGTTTAAATTCTGAAGGTCTCAGGATGGAGATATCAGCCGTTTTGAGTTAGTAGATCTATTAAGATCTAGAACATATAACCCAATAGAGTTATATGTTCCTTTTTTTTGTCTGTCTTTTGTGCCCTGTGTATTTATTGTGTAACTTATTGTTGTCTTGCACTTTTATCACCTTATCTTGGCCAGGTCGCCGTTGTAAATGAGAATTTGTTCTCAATCGGCCTACCTGGTAAAATAAAGGTTAAAAAAAAAAAAATTAATTTCTATTCTATTCTGTTCTATTCGTAACCACCATAGATATTGACACATGCCATTGCCAAAGTGGTTGATCAACAGGCTATGGGGTCCAAAGATTTTTAAATTAATACGTTTTGGCCCACCTAATCTTGAACATTTTATCCATGTTCCATTCTATTCTATTCTACTCTATTCCGTTTAAGTTTGTAGGCTACTTGGCCTTACGAAAATGAACGATGGTTTTAATACACATAAAAACAAACAGCACTACTAGTTAAACCAAAATTATTTCAGCCATGCAATACTACCATAGTTTAGCAGTGGTATTTGTAGTAAAATTGTGTTTTACAAATGGTAATCAATCCACTACTTTGATAAAACTATGGTTCATTATTTTATTATAAGGGATGATCCATGATCTATGATCTCTCTCTCTCTCTCTCTCTCTCTCATAGAGAGTTAAAGAGACAAACGCATGTGAAGACTAGCTACTTAGAATGCTGTTTGCACACACCCAATGATAATGTCAATGTTGGATGAAAATGAGTGTGTGTGTGAAAAACCCAGCATGTCCCCCCGCCTCTCAGAGACCGAACTCACCCACTCTCCCGTTACCCGGAAGTATGCAGAATTCCCAAAGATGGCGGAACAAGGTCCGATGGCGATAGCTATGCGGCTAAGAAATCAGCTGCAGAACGTCTACAAGCTCGACCCTTTAAGGAACGAGGTGAGTGAAAGGGGCGATAAAGGTTTCTGCGTCCGTCTTTTGCCGCGTGCTTCCCGCACTTACTATAAACGCGCGTGAGAGGGGCGTTCTGTGTGGCGCGAAAGACGAGAGATGGAGCGCGAGACCGTGCTGCGTGTCTGCGCAGGCGTGAGTGTTGCGAAGAATCAATCTACTGTGTGTCTAGCCGCGGTTGTGTTTTTGTTCTCCTCCGTGGCGGTGGTTTTCTTGTCAAATCCGTCCCATTCGAATCCCCTGCTTTTTAGTTTTTCCCCCATCTCCAAAATTCAATACACGAATAAAAAGGGTTGTTTGCGCTCCTGAACGAATAGCGGTGGTGGTTGCCGTCGCGTGCTGAGCTGTGATATCCCACATGATTATTGATGCGCGTTGGCCCAGACGCGAACAAGTGCATGATTTGCTTCAGCATGCATTTTTTGGCAGTACGTGTCCTTGTTGAACATAAGTGACAGAAAATGTACTTGTACTTTAGAATTCGTGGGACGTAAGGTGACACTAAGGTGCATATGCGGGGACATGGCGTTATCTTCTTACCTCAACATCGAGTCCTTGTTGAATTCAGTAGCTTGAAGTCCTCGCAATGATTGATATTAAACTAGCAGTACTCGTTTAGACGATATTCTGGTTTATTTAGCCGGTCCCAGGCTCGCTTTTTTACAAATGAGTCCGACACCTGACTCGCTGAAAAGTGAAAAGTGCGCGCTTCTGCCGCACCACACGAAGGAGCGCGCATGTAAATAGTTGTATACACAACACATTGTACTTCATTTTAGAAAAGGCACGTGATGTAAAAATACATAAATGTATCGTCTTTTTTTGTAATTTATCAATTTTTATCAAATCACGTTTGGCATCTCTAGTTTGCCTACGTTTTAAATAATAATTGATAATAAGTGGTCATAAAAACGGCATAGCCTAATTATAGATTAAAATTTTGATTCAAGTAGTTTCAATAACATTTGCAGCATGTCACAATGCTTCTGACACTTAACATCTATTGTATACTTTCTATTTACATATAGCTGACATTGAATCAAGTCACTATATGTAAATAGAAAGTATACAATAGATGTTTTTTTTTCCCCACTAGTCACCTAATTTATTGAAACTTTTGTTAATACAACTGATATTTATACTTTTTACCTTAGACACTCTGTAGTTTCAACATTGGTTATGCATTCAAGGATTGCCCTAAAACCAGCTTAAATGGAGAGTTCACCAAAAAAGAAAATTCTGTCATCATTTACTCACCCTCATGTTGTTTCAAACCTGTATTAAGTTTCTTCTTTTGAACACAAAGTAAAGTATTTTAAAGACAGTTGACGGCACCCATTGACAACTATAGTATTTTTTTTTCCTACTATGGAAGTCAATGGGTGCCCTCATTGCCTAGGAAGTAATGACAGAATATTAATTTGTGGGTGAACTATCCCTTTTAATGTCAAAGGCTGGTGATTTTACATAAATTCAGAATGTCACATATCTCAAACTACCTGCATGACATGTTTTCCCTTGTTTGGTACCACAGGAAGAAGTTAAAATAAAGATAAAGGACCTAAATGAACACATCGTTTGCTACCTCTGCGCAGGATACTTTATCGACGCAACCACTATCACAGAATGTCTCCATACGTGTAAGTGTTGTGTACTTCATCTCTCTCCTAATAACACTCTCAAATGAACACAGACTTAAAGGGATAGTTCACTTTGAAATTAATTTTTGATGTTTTAGCTTACCTCAAGGGCATCCAAGATGTAGGTGTCGTTGTTTCCGCAGTAGTTTCAATTTTGATATTTTTAGGTCAAACCGTTCTTGTCTTTCAGTCATATAATGGAGGTCTATGGTCACCACCTCAAAGAGCATGCACAGAGAAGTCCAAATTAAACATGATTTAATGACTCGTAAATATAAGTACACATTGATGGCCTGAGACACGAAACGAGCGGTTTGTGTGAGAAAACGAACAGTTTTTATATAGTTTTTACCTCTTGTAACCACAGAGTCATCCAAGTGATCTGAAGGCACGGGCGCTTCGGTCTGCGGAAGCACTGGAAGTGAACTATCCCTTTAAAGCAGCCAACTTCACAACTGTTATATGTGCTGATCAAATCCACAAGTTACTTTGTTATATTGAATACTTGCTCTCTCCACAGTTTGTAAGAGTTGCATTGTGAAGTATCTCCAGACCAGCAAATATTGTCCAATGTGTAACATCAAAATCCACGAAACACAGCCCCTGCTGAATCTAAAGCTGGATAGAGTCATGCAAGACATTGTCTACAAACTAGTCCCGGGTCTACAAGAGAGTAAGTACAGCGCACAGGATCAGCTGAACTTGAGTGTCGTTTATTGTGACCCCTGGTCAGTCGTGGTTAAATGTCCATCTGATCTTCTCAGGCGAAGACAAGCGAATTAAAGAATTCTATCAGTCACGGGGTCTTGAACGCATTATACAACCATCTGGAGAAGGTACGGGATTACATGTAGATAGATACTGCTGTTAATGTGTTTTTATTAAGTGTGTTTGTGTTTTCCTCGTAGATTCAGTTCCAGATAACACAGGATTACCTTACACAAGCTTTGACCACTCCAAAGCTCACTTTTACAGATACGATGAGCAGGTCTCTCTATGTCTGGAAAGGCAAAGGTAAGACGGCAGTAAAGCTTATTATGTTTTGGTTTTTTTACAATACTGTGCAAAAGTTTTGGGCCCATAAGATTTTAAGGAAATATATACTCTTTTTTCTGAATAGATGTCATTTAACAATATCTTTTGCATTTTTAATTCAAACAACGTCAAACTTGGCACTTGCCTGTAGCAAAAAAACCTGTCAAGTTTGAAATCTATCGGACTAACGGTTCGAGGGATATGCGAATAACAGACACACACACACACACACACAGACAGATGTTCCTGTAATTTATAGATAGATAGATAGATAGATAGATAGATAGATAGATAGATAGATAGATAGATAATGAAAACTATTTCTTGAGCAGTAAATCATCATATTAGAATGTTTTCTGAAGGATCATGTGACACTGAAGACTGAAGTAATGATGAAAATTCAGTTTTTAAACATGTTAAGTAAATAGCTATTTTAAATTGTAATAATATTTCACAATATTTCACATTTTTACTGTATATTTGATCAAATTTTTTCAGCCTTAGTGAGTATAGACTTTTTGCAAAAACATTAAAAAAACTAAAACTTTGTTGGTAAGCATCCTACCATAATTTCATTTTGTTTTTTTACAGCTCGTCATTTTCCGGGAAGGACAAAAATAAATTAACTCTACAGGTAAGAAGGAATATGATGCACGATGATTCACTCTCAGGAAAACCTTAAACACTGCTTGTTTGTTTCTATTAGAAGCGATGACAAATTAATTTATGTTAAATGATGTTCCTGCAGCAGAAGTTTGTACGTTGTTCAGTCAGGGCTGAAGTTCGGCATCTGAGGAAAGTCTTATGTCATCGACTTAACGTGGAGAAACATCAGGTGTGACTCGCTTTTCTATTTCTTCCCATGCTTTAAAGAGACATTGCTTTTATATGTAGGACCAGAAAGTCATATTTTTTCAAATATTGTTCTATTTATATGCTATGAATTTATAATTAATGAACAATAACTTTTTTTTTGTCCCATCTGGTCTACTAATTTAATACATCTTTTGTTTCTAACTATATTCAGTTGATCCCAGGTATAAAATAGTTTCAGTGTACTAAAATGATACATATTAAGAATCCACCCATGTTGTGTTGATGGAGTCTAGCCTCGAGCTAACAGCTGATTGGTCTATTGTTAGTGAACGTGACGTGCAGCTTCGATGCTTCCAGACACTGTATTAGACAATGACATTTGATTAATTATATAAATGGCACGTATGATTTGTATATCCCAATTAGACAATGATCGAATTTATCAATGTTCGAATTGGACGACCAAACAAATCTATCTCTCTACTATAACTTGTAGTAGAGTGAGATTTTTAAGGGATAGTTCACTTTGAAATTAATTTTTGGTATGTTTTAGCTTACCTCAAGGGCATCCAAGATGTAGGTGTCTTTGTTTCCACAGAATTTTAAATTTTGACATTTTTCAGTCAAACCGTTGTTGTCAATCAGTCATATAATGGAGGTCTATGGTCACCACCTCAAAGAGCATGCACAGAGAAGTCCAAATTAAACATGATTTAATGACTCGTAAATGTAAGTACACATTGATGGCCTAAGACACAAAACGAGTGGTTTGTGTGAGAAAACGAACAGCATTTATATTGTTTTTACCTCTTGTAACCACAGCCACAAAGCGCCCGTGCTCTGTGGTAACAAGAGGTAAAAACTATATAAATACTGTTGGTTTTCTCACACAAACCACTCGTTTTGTGTCTTAGGCTAGCAATGTGTTAAATTAAAATGAATTAATTTCAAAGTGAACTATCCCTTTAACTAAACCTCTTTTTTACCCTGTTTTCTTCCCTCCTCTCCTTCTCTCTCTTTGTTGCGCTACAGGTCCAGATGTTATTCAATAACGAATCTCTCCCAGATCACATGACCATGAAGCGTCTCTGGCTGTCTCACTGGTTTGGAAAGGTATTGTAGTCTCAAGCGTCTCCAGCTAATTTCATACCGCATTCTTTCACACTATCAGCTCGTTTGCCTTCCCTTTAGGAGGGATCTATATTACCCTAGCACACTAGCGATTTACTGTGCTCCGGTTTACATCTTCTGAGGGGAATCACAGCACAGGCAGAGATTTATTAGGACTAGGAAAAGCCATATGCCTGATGTCGCCTCGTGGTCTGAAAAATGCAATAGAAGTGCTATTCTCCATATTGCTTCACACAGGGTCTTGCTGCGGTTTGTGGGGCGTCAAAGTGTTGTGAGAATTTAGCGCTAGTAATTCCATGCCTCATATGATTTAAAGTGCAGCGGGTCTGTTTAGTGACAAAATCATTAGCCTGTCAACAAGATGATACTTAGCTTTTTTAATTTCAATCCTTTTGTTCTAACGCTTTCTCTTGTCTCTCTCGTTGCAGGCACAACCGCTGGTTCTCCATTATACTATAAAAGACAAAAGGACGAGATAGGATTATGTTAAAATATCAATTGGTGTATATATTTTGTATTTCACATATTCTATTTTAATAGCTTTCTGTGCATATATACTTATTTTTTTTGTTTTGTATTTTTGAAAATAAATTAAGTGGTAAAAAATACCGAGTGCAGTTTGTGTTGTATTTTTGTGTATTTTTGTGTCCTTTTCTTTTTTTTTTAAATGAAATTATTTCAGTGCAATTGAAATATACATATATAATAATATATAGTACATATACAATAATACACACACACACACACACACACACACACATATATATATATATATATATATACAGCTTTCAAATGATTAATCACGATTAATCACATCCAAAAGAAAAGTTTGTGTTTACATAATATATGGGTGCACTGTGTATAATTATTTTGTATATATATAAATACACACACACACTTGTATATTTAAGAAAAAAATATTATTTATATATAAAATATTTATATATAATAGAAATTATATATAAATCTATAAACAGTATATACATTAAAATATTTCTTAAATATATACAAGCACGTGTGTGTATTTATATATAAAGTAATATACACAGTGCACCCACATATATTATTAAACACAAACTTTTATTTTGGATGCTATATATATATATATATATATATATAGCACAAATGATGTCTAGCCTTTTTAAAGTCGAAATGCATGTTTATATTTGTATGGCCAGTGTTTTTGTCAGTCAACCACTAGGGTGCAGTGTTGGTCTTCAAGATAGCTCTACTAACACCAATCCCCTTCAGTCACCTCACAATGACTCTATAAGGATCATATTCATCTCAAGTGTAGGCTACATGGAGTGCTCTGAAAATGCAGGTAGGATGTCTATTAGATACGCAGGGAAAGCAATGCTGATGTGGGCTAACAGTTGTGTGACAAGAAAAGCCTACAGATTTGCCAAAAGTAGGCTATATTTTAAAAATATTTAAATATATTTCTATATTTCTCTAAAGTGAAACATGCTGCTCTATCATCCGAGGGTCCTGTCCGAGTGTTTAAAGCGCTTAATTGTTTTCTCGAATATTTTCACACGGTGTAGGCTATAATCAAGGCTTTCAATAGTAGGCTAATAATCAAAATATATTTATATTCATAGGCTACCTTTAAATTGCCTCGTGAAACAAGGGAATATAGGCTTATAAACACACACTGTTTGGAAATACACGGAGTTTTTAATGGGGAAAATTGGTAAAATTAGGTAAAATTATTATTTACCAAATTGCATGTTCCCTCTGTGCCCACCTATGTCAGTACGCGATTCTTTCTTTTTTTTAATCTGTTTTTTTTTTGTTGAAAATATATATCTTATGTTTTTTTTCCTGCATATTTTCTTTAAGACCAAATAGCCCTACATTTTATCGTTATACATTCATACAGATTTACAGTTAAAATAATACAAAAATACAAACCTAATAATTTGGAGGGTCAATGAATAGCTAATGTTTGACTTTGTACCAATTTTTGTTTACAAGTAGCCTATTTTAGTAGCCTACGAAATATTACGATAGTTTTGTTTTTCTCCCTCATGTAGCCTATGAAATCATATAGAATACAATAATTTTAAGCTTTAAAACAACTCTGCGGTGAATTTTCAATTAAAGAAAAAGAAATCTTTTTCGCAATTATTTTATTTTACATTAAATATTTACATGGGCTATATTTATGCATAGATATGACTTTAAAAAACGAAATTAATTAAATGAATGGACTAGGCTACGTCACCAGTATAGGACTCTAATGTAATTTCGATTATTTTTCGCGATTCAACACAATCTAAAAAATGCTGGGTTGTTTTAACCCATCTTTGGGTCGAATATGGACAAACTCAGCCATTGGGTCAAATGTTTGAATTACATTTTAACCTAACATTTGGTTTTGTCCATATTTGACCCAACTTTGGGTTAAAACAACCCAGCATTTTCTAGAGTGTATTAAAAAAATAATCAAGGCTAAAAATGTTTGGTTTCATTTCGTTTTTTTTTTCCCTCTGTACACTCTAAAAAATGCTGGGTTGTTTTAACCCAATTTTGGGTCAAATATGGACAATCCCGAAATGTTGGGTTAAAAATGTAATGTAAAAATTTAACCCAACGGCTGGGTTAGTCCATATTTGACCCAAAGTTGGGTTAAAACAACCCAGCATTTTTTAGAGTGTAATAGCAAATAATCTTAAGAGCCTATAGGTATAGCCGCTATTTTTAAAGAATCTAATTTATAGCCTAGCATTATAGTAATTTTGAAGTAGCCCACACTCTAAAAAATGCTGGGTTGTTTTAACCCAATTTTGGGTCAAATATGGACAAACCCGAAATGTTGGGTTAAAAATGTAATGTAAAAATTTAACCCAACGGCTGGGTTAGTCCATATTTGACCCAAAGTTGGGTTAAAACAACCCAGCATTTTTTAGAGTGCATAGGCCAATTCTGTAAGCAAATAGCCTACATTGCTACTTAGCCTACGTAAAGTATTTTTTTAATTGGTTTATTGCTATTATATGGCTTTTTTATATTGTCTTTGCCATAATTCGGACTTTAAATGAAAATAGAGTAAGAATAATGATTTTACAATGTCTGCAACACAGCCTGTTACAAAAACACACACGTGCGTTTCCATAGCCCATCTGATGTAGGAAATAGCAAGGTTACTTTTACCGCCTTTACATGAACGAAAAGTTATGTAGCCTACAGATTTGCTAAAAGTATATTTTAAAAACACAGCCTATATTTCTCTAAAGTGAAACATGCTGCTCTACGGTCCTTTCAGAGTGTTTAAAGCGCTTATGTTTTCTCGAAAAATTTCACACTGTGTAATCAAGGCTTTCAATAGTCCAACGATATTTATATTCATATAGGCTAGGCTATAATTCCAATCATCGCTGTTCTCAGTTGGACCCCGATGCAAAAACTGAGCTCTGAGAATGCGGCGAGTCTTTCCACAATGCGCTCTGAAAAAAAAAAAAAAAATCTGCTTGACTTTTCAACCCCAACTATTCCAAGCGATTAGGCCAATTGTACTTCCATCTTCTCTCTGCCCCAAAACTGCTGCCGTGATCGCACACAAATGGGCCGAAAGAAATTCGCCAGACCAGGATGCAACAATCCTCCCCATTTCCACCGGCTTCCCATTGAGATTTATTCATTAGGAACCGCATGCAAATCATCTGCTATTCATGGGCGTTTTTAACACACGGGCACAGATGTGGGGTATTATTCGGGCCCGACCGACTGAAACTGTTAATGCGCACTCAAAGGCGGGTAAACCTAATCAATCATGTTGACTAGTTTGTGTTAGAGAAGATTCATAAACCATATGGCGCGAGGAGGAAAGCAAGCTTTATGTTGTCCTCGTGACAATGTGAGAGGGGGGAACCTTGTTCAAGTGTCCTAATTAAGCTTCAGGCACTTAACACACACACAAACACTCTTAACACACACAATGAAGCGATGTGTAAAAGTGCTCTGCCTCCCTCAGCTGTTTAACTCGAGAGAGTGTGCCATTTTACGCATGAAACTTTTGCCTTATTACACTGTCAAAATAATAATAATAATGCCACTAAAATGTTAAACTTAAATCTAATTGCGGTCTTATTTTTTTAAGATGGTGCTAAACGTTTTCAAACACTGTGAATTTAATTACAGATTAAGAGAATTGTTAAAAAAAGAGACTTATTTGTGATGAGTTAAATGAATGAAAATGTTTTTACAGTAAAGAAAAGTGGATTTCCTATATCCATAAATTTATGCCAATTGTTATTTTATAATTCAGCTCAGCATACAATGCACGATTAAATTCTGACTCAAGGTAAGGAAACATTGTGAAATTACATATACCCTTTATTTACATAAATGAGGATTAAATAGAATGTTACAATAAATTTAACGAGTTAGATGCATCATAACTTGTCATATATATACACAACCTTGCCCTTTGCATTGTTTTGGACATACATTTTTTTTTTCTTTGTTAAATAATGCCTGTAGGAATTGTGCCAGGGACTGATATAGTGAAATGAGTCTTGACAATAACAATGTAGAATGATGACTGAATTAAATTTGCTTTTTTTGAAATTATTTATAAATATATAATTCTATTCAGCTGAGAATTGAATTGAAAATCACTTTTGGCATAGAGGTTCCACAGCGGTCATAAATGTGTGTTGAACGGTGTAAACAATTGCACACGATTCCTTCGAAAAAAAATCGAGCTGAGAAATAAAGCTTAAAATGTACATACACATGTTGCAGTCTTGATACTGTACCATTTATCTCTAAGAATTTCTCAGATCTTATGAAAGCGTATTCCTTAAACCATGTCTTCGATCTGTAGAGGTCCTTTCAATAAATTAAAAACAAAGGAGACTTAAACCTTCGAGTTCTTCCGCAGAGTCCGTGCAAAAGTTGTGAAAAACGCCCTTCTCTGAAAACGAGGGCCTGCTTTCAATCGTCCACCTCGATTTCCTCGTCCTCCTCGGAGAACTCGTCTGTGGTTTGGCCTCTGGACGAGGACGGGGACTGTGGAAAGGCCCTCGGAGAGAGACTGGGAGAAATGGGCCCCGAGCCACCGTGAGGGTCTTCCATGTCCTCCATGGACACCAGTTTCTGCAACGCCTGCGGAGGGATTTTCTTGAGGGACTCCACGTCCGCCTTCATCTCCTCCAGGTCCCTCTTGAGCTTGGCCCGTCGGTTCTGGAACCAGGTGATGACCTGCGCGTTGGTCAGACCCAGCTGCTGCGCGATCTGGTCTCTGTCGGCCGGTGACAGGTATTTCTGGTACAAGAAGCGCTTCTCCAGCTCGTAGATCTGGTGGTTTGTGAAGGCTGTGCGGGACTTCCGCCGTTTTTTGGAGGCCTGTCTTTGGCCGAAGCCGTTGAGATGTTCGCGACCTTTAAATGGAAAGAAAGGAGAGTTGATTTCCAGGAATAACTGAGTGAGTGTGTGAGGACTACTGGGTCACAATTCAGACTTACTTTTCAAGCGTTTTATTCTGTAAAATTGAAATAAACAAGTTTCTGTGTTGGTTTAACTTAAAAAAAGTAAGTGGTTGCCTTAAAATTTTAAGTTCATTGAAATGGAAAAAGTGAGTTAATACAATGAAGGATAATGATTTAATCCTCATAAACTCAAAATGATATGTTATCTGAACTAAATAAATTATTTAAGTTGATTTGACAAAAGAAAAAATGTTGTGATTACTAATCATGAAAAGATTTTTTTTTTTTTTTACAGTGAGCATTATTTGGAAGTACTTCAATGGTCCTATTTTTGGCTGTTTATTGTTCTTGTCTTGCTTCTAAGGAGATTAAACAAGTATTTAATGCAACATTAGAGGTTCACTGAAAGCATCAGAAACCTTGTAAAACTTAAAAAAGGTTCTTCTGTGGAATTAAGCTGCAAAATCCTGTTTGGTTCAATTTAGAACCCTTATTTTTAAGAGTGTACACATGTTGTGTTATGCGATAGGCCGCAGTTTTTCGTTCCAGCTGCATAACAGCTGTTCTTGCAAAAAGGGGGAGAAACTCTCCAAAACATCTGAATTTTTGATTGCCAAGTAAATTCGAAATATTTGATGTGTTAATCAAGCAGCCTATCACGCCACAGAACTGGCCTCAGTCCTATTACAGATGACCTTAACCATTAGTGTGACCCACTGAAGACAGTTCTGCAATGTCAACATGAACGTCATTTTCTGTAGATATGTCAATTCTTGTACATTTAGCTTGTTATTGACTTCAAATTAAGCTACATTTCTGAAAACAAAGGTTTTGGGACAATTTTAGAGCTACAAAACTTAATTTTACTGGAATTTTAAACAATCATGAAACCAGTCTAATAATCAGACAAACCATTTTAATCGCCAAAGAAACTGATTTAAACTCTAGGCCTATATAATGAAAATAATATATATATATTTTTTTTTATTAACTATCGAATAACCTTTTAATTTGTAGGGGGTATAGATGAAATTCCTGAAATACTGACACACTCGAGGAATCGCTATTGACATTTAGCTCAGAAAAAAAAAATCAAATTTAATATCTGAAAATGTGTATAACAAAAAAAAATGCGTTAGAAAACAAGTTGGTAATCACGGAAACTAAAAAAAAAATCAATCATTTTGACTTAAAAGTATATTTTTGTTATATATAGCCTACTTTATATTATTGATTTTGTATATGCTTATAAAAATAAGCATTCGATATCATTTGTAAAATGCACATATTATAGCTTACTGCTATTATTCAATAACACTTCCAAAAGTAGCCTCCATTTGCGAATTTGAAACTCGTGCATTGATTCGTAAACACAATCTGATTGTAAGCACACAAAAAAAAGAGACAAAACATTCTGCCTTTACCTTCTGCAGCTTGTATAACGTTGACTTCCAGACCCTTGAATGTTTTGCTCGCCAGCTCCTCCAGAGCGCATAACGGCGAGGACGGAGCGCTGATCCCGTTCCGAGACGCACTCGAGCCGGTCACTTTCTCCAGCACCCGCGGAGGGCACAGACTACCGACGGACTTCTTGACGGACGGTTTATTTAAGATATCCTCAATGCTGAAAGGGGTGAGAGGCTTGTTGGAGTTGGCCGGAGGTGGGAGTTGGTCCAAGGGACCCCGCCGCCTCTCCTCGCCGCTGGACTGCAAAACGGAGCCTGCCTTCATGTCTTTAGAGCTGGAGGTCATCTCAGTCCCAAGAAACTATTTCGAATAGAAGTCACCTAGCTCGTTCAAACTTGTTTATGCATACAAAAGCCTTGTCTATTCCTCTCTTTAAACGTTTTTCCTCACTCTGAGTGGCTCTCCAAAAGCACCATGCTTCAGGAGTCACGGGCACCCGAACTTTAGTCCTCATACGCGGCGGCTCCAGTGTTCTCTGCGCTGCTCCATGAGGATCTTCACCACAGCCGTGTCTGAGGAAGGCTCAAAACAGCAAGCAACCGCTAACTAGTTCTTGTTGATTGCTTTTGTGAAGTTCAATTAGAGAAACACTACACTACTTGCTGACCCGCTGCTCTGTCTTAAAGGGCCAGACCACAATAATGAATTGGACCGAGAATAGGAGGAGTTTCCCCCTGAAGTTTAAAGAGAGGGGATATGGCTCGGTATGTTTATGCATCTGTTGATGCATCCCACTCCCACTTAGGGCAAACCACGTGCTCCACGCGTATACCTCCCTGAAAAGGGAGAGTGTATGTGTGTGTGCTCATTAACACCAACAGCATTCTGTTTTTTATGTGAATGTGCATTCGAATCTATATTCAGTTTAATAATAATAACGTCGCCTACAAAATATTAACAAATAAAAAAAATAAACATTAAACAAGACATTAATGAACTTAAGAGTTAATAGGCATTGTCCATGGGAGCAACTAATTATACTGAGATATTGTAGCATGTGATTTTTCAAGTTTTGGATGACAGCATAATTCCTCACACCTCGTGTATAACTGTCATCAGAACACACGAGATCAGAATGCAAAGCTTGTGATCGTTCCAGTCCAATAAAAATTAATTATATGGATTTTATCGTTTAACAAACTGCATGAGATTTGGACAACACTAACATAAACATATGTAGCCTAGCCTATGTGATGTTATGCCAATTTTAACGGTGTTGATCTTTCCAAAGCACCGACATTTTTATAAGCAAGACATGCATTTTGCTGGTGGACATTTTTTTTTTCATTTTTAATATCAAATTAATCATACGTACGCTGGATATTGACCAAGTGGTTTGTTGTAAAGGTTGTTTTTATAGGATTCCATACACACAAAATATTATAATAGCCTAGCCTATATCTCATTCAGCACGGCAATCCCATTCTATGCATTTGTGGAAATGCACGTGGGTGAAGGGGAGAAGGCAGCAGTGCTGTTCTGACACGCGCAGCTTCGGACAGGGTTTCGGATGATGCTCGTGGGACACTGGTGAAGACACAGGTAAGAATACATCGACTTCTTGATTCAAAACACTAATTAGAAGATTTAAGACAACAATAAATTGAGGAGAGAAATGACTGATGTAATATTCTGAACTGAAGAAACGGATCAACAGAATAATAAAAAAAAAATTCCCACGTATTCTCCCACCGCACTTCGTGTTTTTTTCTTTGTGCTATACATTGCATTTATTATGCGATATGTTTTTTTAAATCTAGTTTCAGCTTGCTTTTAACAAAATACAGATATTTCCTTGTACACATAGCCTATGTATATTTGATCTTGTAATACATATTTAAAGCATACAAAGGCTAAGATTAATTAGGCTAATAGGATTTTTGTTTTACTATCTGCTCAAAAATATTTTTAAATAGCATGCACGGAACTCTTCAGTTGTATGCTTTTAATATTTTAGTTTATTGTTTAAAATGAACATTGTTATCTATTGTATAGGCTATATAAATTTATAATTTTTCTCTTAAACCTTTGCTGAGGCCTGCAGTGGTGAATATTTTGGTGGTCTCCCCATAAATGTAAAACATTGGGTAATAAAACAAGTGGCGATGTGACATCTGCTAATCTTTAACAGGCTTTCAATAATCGATTGGGGTGATAGATGTCCCTCTTACACGAGTCATTGGCGATGTATGGCCAGTTCGTGGGAATATCGCATTGTCCGTGCCAAGGAAACCATATGGTGACATCCGTACAGGGATTGGGACGAGCCAAGCTCCACACGAGCAGTAAAACAGCACGACATTCTATTAGTGCCGTCGACGTGGGCGACACGCAGCCAAACTCAATATAATATTTTATGGCAAATGAGCAACAATGCATGGATTCATACGGTAATGTCGCACCCTCACAGCATTTCATTTTAAATCATGTAGGCCTATTAATAAATAAATAAATGAAAAATAAATAAATGGAATTTTAGAATACACCTATAAACTCTAAAAAATGCTGGGTTGTTTTAACCCAAATTTGGGTAAAATATATGAACAAACATAAATGTTGGGTTAAAATTTAAAATTTTAACCCAACTTCCACTTTAAACTGTCATTTTGTAATTGCATTTTTAACCCAACCTTTGGGTTTGGTTTGTCCATATTTGACCCAAAATGAGGGTTGAAACAACCCAGCAATTTTAGAGTGTAAAGCTATTTTAAATTCCATTTAAGTAACATTTAATGTCTCTAACAATATGAATTGAAATATCAACAGACATGTAATGATTTTGTAATTATAGAGAAATGAAAGAGCACTCTAAAAATGCTGAGTTGTTCCATTCCATGTTTGGGTCAAATATGGACAAACCTAATCATTGGGTTAAAAAATTTATTTAAAAAAAAAAAATAACCAATGGCTGGGTTTGTCCATTTGAACCATACAGAGGTTGAAAACACATTTTTTAGAGTTAGGTCTTGATATTAAATTAGTCAAAAATGACCACTCTAAAAAATGCTGGGTTGTTTTAACCCAATTTTGGGTCAAACATTGGATTAAAAATGTAATTAAAAAATGTAACCCGATGGCTGGGTTTGTCCATATTTGACCCAAAATTGGGTTAAAGCAACCCATCATTTTTTAGTGTAAGCAAAATGTTGTCTTGTTTAAAATTTACAAGTGATTGCATTGGCACGCTCCAAAAAAATGCTGGGTTGTTTCAACCCATGGTTGGGTCAAATGTGGACAAACCCAATCGTTGGGTTTAAAAATGCAATTAAAAAATTAAACCAACACTTGGATTTGTCCAGCTATTTGACCCAACCATAGGTTGAAACAAAACCAGCATTTTTTTAGAGTGCAATAATGATAATAATTATTATTAGTCCTGTCGGGTTCAGATGTCTATAACGAATTGGTCACCTCAGAATGCCAGGTCAGAGGAAAGCTGCTAAACCTACTAAACGATACATGGGTATTAATGTAATGTGGATAGATAGGATTTCTGATAGGGAGAATTATGCCCTTCAGCGCCAACAATAGCACATTCGCATTACCCCACAGAGAAACCGAAGCTGAACATGGTGTTACATTTCTCTCAAATGCGCGAGCATTATTAGTTCTAAAGATAACAGCCCATTCTCACTCCCAAGGCGTCACCTAACTGACGCCTTGGGAAGCATTTGGACATGCTTCAATATCTGACGCTTTAGGCGGCCTTTAGCGTCAGTTAGATGACGCCCTAGGATCGCGTGTACCCTACCCCCACCCCACACCTAAACCTAACCGCGTCCTCTAACAGACGCTTTCCTTTAGCGTCAGTTAGATGACGCCGTAGGATCGCGTCATGTAAGTGACGCTAAAGGGCGCCTAAAACGTCAAATATTGAAGCATGGTCAAAGGTGACGCCTTGGGGTGAGAATGCGTTGAAGATAATCCCGCCATCTCTCTTCCGCGAGCGGCTCTGAGAGAGAGGATAATTCGAAAGGGTTTCTTCGGCCTAATTTAAACGTTAATTAGAAACAGAACACCTGACATCATCAATCATCAAGACTTAAGGGGGAGCGGGGTTTTATTTTCACCCAGCCCGTCCCTGCGTCACTTCCCTCAGCACTGATACGCTTCTGGAAGTGGCAGGGCTCTGGCGGCTGGAAACATTGATGAGGATCATGCTACTGTGCACGAGATCACGTTAAACACATTTTCTGCAACGGTAGAACAAATACACTGTAACAAAAATATTTTCATAATTTATCACAACTTTTTTTTCTTTTGTCAAATCAACTTAAATCAACATATTAATGTCAGATAACATACTATTTTGAGTTCTTTGTTGGATAAACCAATCTCCTTATCGCATTAGCTCAAATTTATGATTTCAATGAACTGAAAATTAAGGCAACCAGGTAACTTACCTTTTTATAAATTAAAACCAACATTATTTGTTTACAGTGTAGAATAGCATTTAATAGAATAAAATTATATAATGGAAACATGATTCCATTTTAGAATAAAATGCAACTAGAAGAAAATTAAATAATTCCATAATTCTATAGAAAATGTAAATATTTTTGTAGATTATTTTTGATTTGATTATTTCGTGCAAACCAAAAAAAAAAAAAATTAAATGCAATATGCAATGTCAATAAAAACTGTGACATGCAAATTATTGATTAGTATTGTAGAGACTATTAAATATATAATATATAATATTTATTTAATCTAATAGAAAACTAGTATTTTTCTCCGTTCTCTTGTTCAGGCTGCCTAAACGGACCCAAAATAAGCACTTTAAGATCGTTTCTAACATTCCTCTCTCTCCCTCTCTCTCTCACCCAAACAGCTGTACTAACTACTATATAAACATGATACGGGGACAGACGCATTAACGTGGAGCCAAGCGGTGACATTTGACAGTGATGAACCTATCGGGTGTTTTGTGTAGTGAGGTGTTACTTTATATCCAAAATACCCTCTTGGCACAGTTTGACCCCACGTGTATAGGTACATAAATGAAGAGATACGCATTTATTAAGAGATGTGGTCATTTAATAAAGGGGGTTAATAAATAAAAATTGCATAATTATGTAAAACAAATCCTAAAATTGTTCTGGTCGTTTGAAATTAAAACGAGGTTAATGGGCTCGTGTCTATGAAGCTGTAAATCCACGCAGTGTGATTGGCATGCACGTTCCTTCATTATGGGTATGAGCTGTAAACCAATCATGTTGATGATTTGTTGCTCTCAAAAACGGCCAGTAAAACTCGCATAAGCTATTAGGCCTCCAACCAGAATTTAGCATGGGTTTATATTAACTAACATAATATTTATATATTTACACATTCAAATAAAATCATAATAATATGTGCTGCTGCTTTTTTGTTTTGTAAAGTATAGCTAATTAATATGGTTCAGAGCCTGTTGATTAAACCAATCCCCA